>NW_024037634.1:32794-268007 GCF_015832195.1 Motacilla alba alba
TGGAAAACAAAACCCAGCACCCCACGTTTCTGGTCTCAGTTTGCAGAGCACCATGGGCACTCTCAAAGCAGCGCGAGTTGGCACAGGTGGCAGCTTGTCCTTTGGCAGCATCTTGATATTCATGGAAATCCAGCAGGCTGCCTGCCCTCAAAGACCAAGGGCCTACCTGGCACTGCAAATGTTTCTGCCCAGAGAAACAAAACTCAGCACCTCACGTTAATGGTCCCAGTTTGCAGAGCTCCATGGGCACCCTCAAAGCAGTGCGAGTTGGCACAGGTGGCAGCTTGTCCCATGGCAGCATCTTGATATTCGTGGAAATCTTGCTGCCAGCCTGCCCCTAAGGAACAAGGACCCTCCTGGTATTGAGAGTGGCTTCTGCCCGGGGAAAGAAAATCCATCACCCCACGTTCCACATCTCAGTTTGCAGAGCTCCATGGGCACTCTCAAAGCAGCCCGAGTTGGCACAGGTGGCAGCTTGTCCCTGGGCAGCATCTTGATATTTGTGGAAATCCTGCAGGCAGCCGGCCCCTAAGGGCGAAGGGCCGACCTGGTACTGACAAAGGCTTCTGCCAGGGGAAACAAAACCCAGCACCCCACGTTTCTGGTCTCAGTTTGCAGAGCACCATGGGCGCTCTCAAAGCAGCGTGGGTTGGCACAGGTGGCAGCTTGTCCCTGGGCAGCATCTTGATATTCATGGAAATCCAGCAGGCTGCCTGCCCTTAAGGACCAAGGGCCTACCTGGTACAGAGAGAGGCTTCTGCCCGGGAAAACAAAACCCACAACCCTACGTTCCTGGTCTCAGTTTGCAGAGCTCCGTGGGCACCCTCAAAGCAGCGCGAGTTGGCACAAGTGGCAGCTTGTCCCTGGGCAGCATCTTGATATTCGTGGAAATCCAGGAGGCAGCCGCCCTGAATTACGAGAGCCTACCTGGTACTGCAAATGCTTCTGCCCGGGGAAACAAAACTCACCAAGGCAAGTTCCTGGTCCCAGTTTGCAGAGCTCCATGGGCACTCTCAAAGCAGCCCGAGTAGGCGCAGGTGGCAGCTTGTCCCTGGGTGGCATCTTGATATGCGTGGAAATCCAGCAGGCAGACTGCATCTAAGGGCTGAGGGCCTACCTGGTACTGACAAAGGCTTCTGCCCAGGAAAACAAAACCCATAACCCCACATACTTTCTCTCAGTTTGAAGAGCTCCGTGGGCACTCTCAAAGCAGCCCGAGTTGGCACAAGTGGCAGCTTGTCCCTGGGCAGCATCTTGATATACGTGGAAATGCTGCAGGCAGCTGGCCCCCAAGGGCCAAGGCCTGACCTGGTACTGACAAAGGCTTCTGCCCGGGAAAACAAAACCCATAACCCCACGTTTCTGGTCTCAGTTTGCAGAGCACCATGGGCACTCTCAAAGCAGCCCGAGTTAGCACAGGTGGCAGCTTGTCCCTGGGCAGCATCTTGATATTCGTGGAATTCCAGCAGGCTGCCTGCCCTTAAGGACCGAGGGCCTACCTGGGACTGACAAAGGCTTCTGCCCGGAGAAACAAAACTCAGCACCCCAGGTTCATGGTCTCAGTTTGCAGAGCTCCATGGGCACTCTCAAAGCAGCCCGAGTTGGCACAGGTGGCAGCTTGTCCCTGGGCAGCATCTTGATATTCGTGGAAATCTTGCTGCCAGCCTGCCCCTAAGGAACAAGGGCCTACCTGGCACTGACAAAGGCTTCTGCCCGGGAAAACAAAACCCACAACCCTACGTTCCTGGTCTCAGTTTGCAGAGCTCCGTGGGCACCCCCAAAGCAGCGCGAGTTGGCACAAGTGGCAGCTTGTCCCTGGGCAGCATCTTGATATTCGTGGAAATCCAGCCGGCAGCCTGCCCCTGAGGAACAAGGGCCCTCCTGGTACTGAGAGAGGCTTCTGCCCGGGAAAACAAAACCCATAACCCCACGTTCCATATCTCAGTTTGCAGAGCTCCGTGGGCACCCTCAAAGCAGCCCGAGTTGGCACAGGTGCCAGCTTGTCCCTGGGCGGCATCTTGATATTCGTGGAAATCCTGCAGGCAGCCGGCCCCCAAGGGCCAAGGGCCTACCTGGCACTGACAAAGGCTTCTGCCCGGAGAAACAAAACTCAGCACCCCAGGTTCATGGTCTCAGTTTGCAGAGCTCCATGGGCACTCTCAAAGCAGCGCGAGTTGGCACAGGTGGCAGCTTGTCCTTTGGCAGCATCTTGATATTCATGGAAATCCAGCAGGCTGCCGGCCCTTAAAGACCAAGGGCCTACCTGGCACTGCAAATGTTTCTGCCCAGAGAAACAAAACTCAGCACCTCACGTTAATGGTCCCAGTTTGCAGAGCTCCCTGGGCACCCTCAAAGCAGCGCGAGTTGGCACAGGTGGCAGCTTGTCCCTGGGCAGCATCTTGATATTCGTGGAAATCTTGCTGCCAGCCTGCCCCTAAGGAACAAGGGCCTACCTGGTACTGAGAGAGGCTTCTGCCCGGGAAAACAAAACCCACCACCCCACGTTCCACATCTCAGTTTGCAGAGCTCCGTGGGCACCCTCAAAGCAGCGCGAGTTGGCACAAGTGGCAGCTTGTCCCTGGGCAGCATCTTGATATTCGTGGAAATTGAGCCGCCAGCCTGCCCCTGATGAACAAGGGCCCTCCTGGTAATGACAAAGGCTTCTGCCCAGGGAAACAAAACCCACCACCCCACGTTCCACATCTCAGTTTGCAGAGCTCCGTGGGCAACCTCAAAGCAGCGCGAGTTGGCACAAGTTGCAGCTTGTCCCTGGGCAGCATCTTGATATTCGTGGAAATTGAGCCGCCAGCCTGCCCCTGATGAACAAGGGCCCTCCTGGTAATGACAAAGGCTTCTGCCCAGGGAAACAAAACCCACCACCCCACGTTCCACATCTCAGGTTGCAGAGCTCCATGGGCACTCTCAAAGCAGCCCGAGTTGGCACAGGTGGCAGCTTGTCCCTGGGCAGCATCTTGATATTCGTGGAAATCCAGGAGGCAGCCGGCCCTGAATTACGAGAGCCTACCTGGTACTGCAAATGCTTCTGCCCGGGGAAACAAAACTCACTAAGGCAAGTTCCTGGTCTCACTTTGCAGAGCTCGGTGGGCACCCTCTAAGCAGCGCGACTTAGCACAAGTGGAAGCTTGTCCCTGGGTGGCATCTTGATATTCGTGGAAATCCAGGAGGCAGCCGGCCCTGAATTACGAGAGCCTACCTGGTACTGCAAATGCTTCTGCCTGGGGAAACAAAACTCACCAAGGCAAGTTCCTGGTCTCACTTTGCAGAGCTCCATGGGCACTCTCAAAGCAGCCCGAGTAGGCACAGGTGGCAGCTTGTCCCTGGGTGGCATCTTGATATGCGTGGAAATCCAGCAGGCAGACTGCATCTAAGGGCTGAGGGCCTACTTGGTACTGACAAAGGCTTCTGCCCGGGAAAACAAAACCCATAACCCCACATACTTTCTCTCAGTTTGAAGAGCTCTGTGGGCACCCTCAAAGCAGCCCGAGTTGGCACAAGTGGCAGCTTGTCCCTGGGCAGCATCTTGATATTCGTGGAAATCCTGCAGGCAGCTGGCCCCCAAGGGCCAAGGCCTGACCTGGTACTGACAAAGGCTTCTGCCCAGGAAAACAAAACCCATAACCCCACGTTTCTGGTCTCAGTTTGCAGAGCACCATGGGCACTCTCAAAGCAGCCCGAGTTAGCACAGGTGGCAGCTTGTCTCTGGGCAGCATCTTGATATTCGTGGAATTCCAGCAGGCTGCCTGCCCTTAAGGACCGAGGGCCTACCTGGGACTGACAAAGGCTTCTGCCCGGAGAAACAAAACTCAGCACCCCAGGTTCATGGTCTCAGTTTGCAGAGCTCCATGGGCACTCTCAAAGCAGCCCGAGTTGGCACAGGTGGCAGCTTGTCCCTGGGCAGCATCTTGATATTCGTGGAAATCTTGCTGCCAGCCTGCCCCTAAGGAACAAGGGCCTACCTGGCACTGACAAAGGCTTCTGCCCGGGAAAACAAAACCCACAACCCTACGTTCCTGGTCTCAGTTTGCAGAGCTCCATGGGCACTCTCAAAGCAGCCCAAGTTGGCACAGGTGGCAGCTTGTCCCTGGGCAGCATCTTGATATTTGTGGAAATCCTGCAGGCAGCCGGCCCCCAAGGGCCAAGGGCCGACCTGGTACTGACAAAGGCTTCTGCCCGGGAAAACAAAACCCAGCACCCCACGTTCCACATCTCAGTTTGCAGAGCTCCATGGGCACTCTCAAAGCAGCCCAAGTTGGCACAGGTGGCAGCTTGTCCCTGGGCAGCATCTTGATATTTGTGGAAATCCTGCAGGCAGCCGGCCCCCAAGGGCCAAGGGCCGACCTGGTACTGACAAAGGCTTCTGCCCGGGAAAACAAAACTCAGCACCCCACGTTCCACATCTCAGTTTGCAGAGCTCCATGGGCACTCTCAAAGCAGCCCAAGTTGGCACAGGTGGCAGCTTGTCCCTGGGCAGCATCTTGATATTTGTGGAAATCCTGCAGGCAGCCGGCCCCCAAGGGCCAAGGGCCGACCTTGATATTCGTGGAAATCTTGCTGCCAGCCTGGTACTGACAAAGGCTTCTGCCAGGGTAAACAAAACCCAGCACCCCACGTTTCTGGTCTCAGTTTGCAGAGCACCATGGGCACTCTCAAAGCTGCGCGAGTTGGCACAGGTGGCAGCTTGTCCTTTGGCAGCATCTTGATATTCATGGAAATCCAGCAGGCTGCCTGCCCTTAAAGACCAAGGGCCTACCTGGCACTGCAAATGTTTCTGCCCAGAGAAACAAAACTCAGCACCTCACGTTAATGGTCCCAGTTTGCAGAGCTCCATGGGAACTCTCAAAGCAGCCCGAGTTGGCACAGGTGGCAGCTTGTCCCTGGGCAGCATCTTGATATTTGTGGAAATCTTCCTGCCAGCCTGCCCCTAAGGAACAAGGGCCTACCTGGTACTGAGAGAGGCTTCTGCCCGGGAAAACAAAACCCACAACCCTACATTCCACATCTCAGTTTGCAGAGCTCCGTGGGCACCCTCAAAGCAGCGCGAGTTGGCACAAGTGGCAGCTTGTCCCTGGGCAGCATCTTGATATTCGTGGAAATCCAGGAGGCAGCCGGCCCTGAAGTTCCGAGAGCCTGCCTGGTGCTTCAAATGCTTCTGCCCGGGGAAACAAAACTCACCAAGGCAAGTTCCTGGTCTCACTTTGCAGAGCTCCATGGGCACTCTCAAAGCAGCCCGAGTAGGCACAGGTGGCAGCTTGTCCCTGGGTGGCATCTTGATATGCGTGGAAATCCAGCAGGCAGACTGCATCTAAGGGCTGAGGGCCTACTTGGTACTGACAAAGGCTTCTGCCCGGGAAAACAAAACCCATAACCCCACATACTTTCTCTCAGTTTGAAGAGCTCCGTGGGCACTCTCAAAGCAGCCCGAGTTGGCACAAGTGGCAGCTTGTCCCTGGGCAGCATCTTGATATTCGTGGAAATCCTGCAGGCAGCTGGCCCCCAAGGGCCAAGGCCTGACCTGGTACTGACAAAGGCTTCTGCCCGGGAAAACAAAACCCATAACCCCACGTTTCTGGTCTCAGTTTGCAGAGCACCATGGGCACTCTCAAAGCAGCCCGAGTTAGCACAGGTGGCAGCTTGTCCCTGGGCAGCATCTTGATATTCATGGAAATCCAGCAGGCTGCCTGCCCTTAAAGACCAAGGGCCTACCTGGCACTGCAAATGTTTCTGCCCAGAGAAACAAAACTCAGCACCTCACGTTAATGGTCCCAGTTTGCAGAGATCCATGGGCACCCTCAAAGCAGCGCGAGTTAGCACAGGTGGCAGCTTGTCCCTGGGCAGCATCTTGATATTCGTGGAATTCCAGCAGGCTGCCTGCCCTTAAGGACCGAGGGCCTACCTGGGACTGACAAAGGCTTCTGCCCGGGAAAACAAAACCCATAACCCCACGTTCCACATCTCAGTTTGCAGAGCTCCGTGGGCACCCTCAAAGCAGCCCGAGTTGGCACAGGTGCCAGCTTGTCCCTGGGCGGCATCTTGATATTCGTGGAAATCCTGCAGGCAGCCGCCCCTAAGCCCCCAAGGGCCAAGGGCCTACCTGGTACTGACAAAGGCTTCTGCTCTGGAAAACAAAACCCAGCACCCCACGTTTCTGGTCTCAGTTTGCAGAGCACCATGGGCACTCTCAAAGCAGCCCGAGTTAGCACAGGTGGCAGCTTGTCCCTGGGCGGCATCTTGATATTTGTGGCAATCCTACAGGCAGCCGGCCCCCAAGGGCCAAGGGCCGACCTGGTACTGACAAAGGCTTCTGCCAGGGGAAAGAAAACCCAGCACCCCACGTTTCTGGTCACAGTTTGCAGAGCTCCGTGGGCACCCTAAAAGCAGCCCGAGTTGGCACAGGTGGCAGCTTGTCCCTGGGCAGCATCTTGATATTCATGGAAATCCAGCAGGCAGTCGGCCCTGAAATTCCGAGGGCCTACCTGGTACTGACAAATGCTTCTGCCCGGGGAAACAAAACTCACCAACGCACGTTCCTGGTCTCACTTTGCAGAGCTCCAAGGGCACTCTCAAAGCAGCGCGAGTTAGCACAGGTGGCAGCTTGTCCCTGGGCAGCATCTTGATATTCGTGGAATTCCAGCAGGCTGCCTGCCCTTAAGGACCGAGGGCCTACCTGGGACTGACAAAGGCTTCTGCCCGGGAAAACAAAACCCATAACCCCACGTTCCACATCTCAGTTTGCAGAGCTCCGTGGGCACCCTCAAAGCAGCCCGAGTTGGCACAGGTGCCAGCTTGTCCCTGGGCGGCATCTTGATATTCGTGGAAATCCTGCAGGCAGCCGGCCCCCAAGGGCCAAGGGCCTACCTGGTACTGACAAAGGCTTCTGCTCTGGAAAACAAAACCCAGCACCCCACGTTTCTGGTCTCAGTTTGCAGAGCACCATGGGCACTCTCAAAGCAGCCCGAGTTAGCACAGGTGGCAGCTTGTCCCTGGGCGGCATCTTGATATTTGTGGCAATCCTACAGGCAGCCGGCCCCCAAGGGCCAAGGGCCGACCTGGTACTGACAAAGGCTTCTGCCAGGGGAAAGAAAACCCAGCACCCCACGTTTCTGGTCACAGTTTGCAGAGCTCCGTGGGCACCCTAAAAGCAGCCCGAGTTGGCACAGGTGGCAGCTTGTCCCTGGGCAGCATCTTGATATTCATGGAAATCCAGCAGGCAGTCGGCCCTGAAATTCCGAGGGCCTACCTGGTACTGACAAATGCTTCTGCCCGGGGAAACAAAACTCACCAACGCACGTTCCTGGTCTCACTTTGCAGAGCTCCAAGGGCACTCTCAAAGCAGCGCGAGTTGCCACAGGTGGCAGCTTGTCCTTTGGCAGCATCTTGATATTCATGGAAATCCAGCAGGCAGCCTGCCCTTAAAGACCAAGGGCCTACCTGTCACAGCAAATGCTTCTGCCCGGAGACACAAAACTCAGCACCCCAGGTTCATGGTCTCAGTTTGCAGAGCTCCATGGGCACTCTCAAAGCAGCCCGAGTGGGCACAGGTGGCAGCTTGTCCCTGGGCAGCATCTTGATATTCGTGGAAATCTTCCTGCCAGCCTGCCCCTAAGGAACAAGGGCCTACCTGGCACTGAGAGAGGCTTCTGCCCGGGAAAACAAAACCCACCACCCCACGTTCCACATCTCAGTTTGCAGAGCTCCGTGGGCACCCTCAAAGCAGCGCGAGTTGGCACAAGTTGCAGCTTGTCCCTGGGCAGCATCTTGATATTCGTGGAAAATGAGCCGCCAGCCTGCCCCTGATGAACAAGGGCCCTCCTGGTAATGACAAAGGCTTCTGCCCAGGGAAACAAAACCCACCACCCCACGTTCCACATCTCAGTTTGCAGAGCTCCATGGGCACTCTCAAAGCAGCCCGAGTTGGCACAGGTGGAAGCTTGTCCCTGGGCGGCATCTTGATATTCGTGGAAATCCAGAAGGCAGCCGGCCCTGAATTACGAGAGCCTACCTGGTACTGCAAATGCTTCTGCCCGGGGAAACAAAACTCACCAAGGCAAGTTCCTGGTCTCACTTTGCAGAGCTCCAGGGGCACTCTCAAAGCAGCCCGAGTTGGCACAGGTGGCAGCTTGTCCCTGGGTGGCATCTTGATATGCGTGGAAATCCAGCAGGCAGACTGCCTCTAAGGGCTGAGGGCCTACTTGGTACTGACAAAGGCTTCTGCCCAGGAAAACAAAACCCATAACCCCACATACTTTCTCTCAGTTTGAAGAGCTCTGTGGGCACCCTCAAAGCAGCCCGAGTTGGCACAAGTGGCAGCTTGTCCCTGGGCAGCATCTTTATATTCGTGGAAATCCTGCAGGCAGCTGGCCCCCAAGGGCCAAGGCCTGACCTGGTACTGACAAAGGCTTCTGCCCAGGAAAACAAAACCCATAACCCCACGTTTCTGGTCTCAGTTTGCAGAGCACCATGGGCACTCTCAAAGCAGCCCGAGTTAGCACAGGTGGCAGCTTGTCCCTGGGCAGCATCTTGATATTCGTGGAATTCCAGCAGGCTGCCTGCCCTTAAGGACCGAGGGCCTACCTGGGACTGACAAAGGCTTCTGCCCGGAGAAACAAAACTCAGCACCCCAGGTTCATGGTCTCAGTTTGCAGAGCTCCATGGGCACTCTCAAAGCAGCCCGAGTTGGCACAGGTGGCAGCTTGTCCCTGGGCAGCATCTTGATATTCGTGGAAATCTTGCTGCCAGCCTGCCCCTAAGGAACAAGGGCCTACCTGGCACTGACAAAGGCTTCTGCCCGGGAAAACAAAACCCACAACCCTACGTTCCTGGTCTCAGTTTGCAGAGCTCCATGGGCACTCTCAAAGCAGCCCAAGTTGGCACAGGTGGCAGCTTGTCCCTGGGCAGCATCTTGATATTTGTGGAAATCCTGCAGGCAGCCGGCCCCCAAGGGCCAAGGGCCGACCTGGTACTGACAAAGGCTTCTGCCCGGGAAAACAAAACCCAGCACCCCACGTTCCACATCTCAGTTTGCAGAGCTCCATGGGCACTCTCAAAGCAGCCCAAGTTGGCACAGGTGGCAGCTTGTCCCTGGGCAGCATCTTGATATTTGTGGAAATCCTGCAGGCAGCCGGCCCCCAAGGGCCAAGGGCCGACCTGGTACTGACAAAGGCTTCTGCCCGGGAAAACAAAACTCAGCACCCCACGTTCCACATCTCAGTTTGCAGAGCTCCATGGGCACTCTCAAAGCAGCCCAAGTTGGCACAGGTGGCAGCTTGTCCCTGGGCAGCATCTTGATATTTGTGGAAATCCTGCAGGCAGCCGGCCCCCAAGGGCCAAGGGCCGACCTGGTACTGACAAAGGCTTCTGCCAGGGTAAACAAAACCCAGCACCCCACGTTTCTGGTCTCAGTTTGCAGAGCACCATGGGCACTCTCAAAGCTGCGCGAGTTGGCACAGGTGGCAGCTTGTCCTTTGGCAGCATCTTGATATTCATGGAAATCCAGCAGGCTGCCTGCCCTTAAAGACCAAGGGCCTACCTGGCACTGCAAATGTTTCTGCCCAGAGAAACAAAACTCAGCACCTCACGTTAATGGTCCCAGTTTGCAGAGCTCCATGGGAACTCTCAAAGCAGCCCGAGTTGGCACAGGTGGCAGCTTGTCCCTGGGCAGCATCTTGATATTTGTGGAAATCTTCCTGCCAGCCTGCCCCTAAGGAACAAGGGCCTACCTGGTACTGAGAGAGGCTTCTGCCCGGGAAAACAAAACCCACAACCCTACATTCCACATCTCAGTTTGCAGAGCTCCGTGGGCACCCTCAAAGCAGCGCGAGTTGGCACAAGTGGCAGCTTGTCCCTGGGCAGCATCTTGATATTCGTGGAAATCCAGGAGGCAGCCGGCCCTGAAGTTCCGAGAGCCTGCCTGGTACTTCAAATGCTTCTGCCCGGGGAAACAAAACTCACCAAGGCAAGTTCCTGGTCTCACTTTGCAGAGCTCCATGGGCACTCTCAAAGCAGCCCGAGTAGGCACAGGTGGCAGCTTGTCCCTGGGTGGCATCTTGATATGCGTGGAAATCCAGCAGGCAGACTGCATCTAAGGGCTGAGGGCCTACTTGGTACTGACAAAGGCTTCTGCCCGGGAAAACAAAACCCATAACCCCACATACTTTCTCTCAGTTTGAAGAGCTCCGTGGGCACTCTCAAAGCAGCCCGAGTTGGCACAAGTGGCAGCTTGTCCCTGGGCAGCATCTTGATATTCGTGGAAATCCTGCAGGCAGCTGGCCCCCAAGGGCCAAGGCCTGACCTGGTACTGACAAAGGCTTCTGCCCGGGAAAACAAAACCCATAACCCCACGTTTCTGGTCTCAGTTTGCAGAGCACCATGGGCACTCTCAAAGCAGCCCGAGTTAGCACAGGTGGCAGCTTGTCCCTGGGCAGCATCTTGATATTCATGGAAATCCAGCAGGCTGCCTGCCCTTAAAGACCAAGGGCCTACCTGGCACTGCAAATGTTTCTGCCCAGAGAAACAAAACTCAGCACCTCACGTTAATGGTCCCAGTTTGCAGAGATCCATGGGCACCCTCAAAGCAGCGCGAGTTAGCACAGGTGGCAGCTTGTCCCTGGGCAGCATCTTGATATTCGTGGAATTCCAGCAGGCTGCCTGCCCTTAAGGACCGAGGGCCTACCTGGGACTGACAAAGGCTTCTGCCCGGGAAAACAAAACCCATAACCCCACGTTCCACATCTCAGTTTGCAGAGCTCCGTGGGCACCCTCAAAGCAGCCCGAGTTGGCACAGGTGCCAGCTTGTCCCTGGGCGGCATCTTGATATTCGTGGAAATCCTGCAGGCAGCCGGCCCCCAAGGGCCAAGGGCCTACCTGGTACTGACAAAGGCTTCTGCTCTGGAAAACAAAACCCAGCACCCCACGTTTCTGGTCTCAGTTTGCAGAGCACCATGGGCACTCTCAAAGCAGCCCGAGTTAGCACAGGTGGCAGCTTGTCCCTGGGCGGCATCTTGATATTTGTGGCAATCCTGCAGGCAGCCGGCCCCCAAGGGCCAAGGGCCGACCTGGTACTGACAAAGGCTTCTGCCAGGGGAAAGAAAACCCAGCACCCCACGTTTCTGGTCACAGTTTGCAGAGCTCCGTGGGCACCCTAAAAGCAGCCCGAGTTGGCACAGGTGGCAGCTTGTCCCTGGGCAGCATCTTGATATTCATGGAAATCCAGCAGGCAGTCGGCCCTGAAATTCCGAGGGCCTACCTGGTACTGACAAATGCTTCTGCCCGGGGAAACAAAACTCACCAACGCACGTTCCTGGTCTCACTTTGCAGAGCTCCAAGGGCACTCTCAAAGCAGCGCGAGTTGCCACAGGTGGCAGCTTGTCCTTTGGCAGCATCTTGATATTCATGGAAATCCAGCAGGCAGCCTGCCCTTAAAGACCAAGGGCCTACCTGTCACAGCAAATGCTTCTGCCCGGAGACACAAAACTCAGCACCCCAGGTTCATGGTCTCAGTTTGCAGAGCTCCATGGGCACTCTCAAAGCAGCCCGAGTGGGCACAGGTGGCAGCTTGTCCCTGGGCAGCATCTTGATATTCGTGGAAATCTTCCTGCCAGCCTGCCCCTAAGGAACAAGGGCCTACCTGGCACTGAGAGAGGCTTCTGCCCGGGAAAACAAAACCCACCACCCCACGTTCCACATCTCAGTTTGCAGAGCTCCGTGGGCACCCTCAAAGCAGCGCGAGTTGGCACAAGTTGCAGCTTGTCCCTGGGCAGCATCTTGATATTCGTGGAAAATGAGCCGCCAGCCTGCCCCTGATGAACAAGGGCCCTCCTGGTAATGACAAAGGCTTCTGCCCAGGGAAACAAAACCCACCACCCCACGTTCCACATCTCAGTTTGCAGAGCTCCATGGGCACTCTCAAAGCAGCCCGAGTTGGCACAGGTGGAAGCTTGTCCCTGGGCGGCATCTTGATATTCGTGGAAATCCAGAAGGCAGCCGGCCCTGAATTACGAGAGCCTACCTGGTACTGCAAATGCTTCTGCCCGGGGAAACAAAACTCACCAAGGCAAGTTCCTGGTCTCACTTTGCAGAGCTCCAGGGGCACTCTCAAAGCAGCCCGAGTTGGCACAGGTGGCAGCTTGTCCCTGGGTGGCATCTTGATATGCGTGGAAATCCAGCAGGCAGACTGCCTCTAAGGGCTGAGGGCCTACTTGGTACTGACAAAGGCTTCTGCCCTGGAAAACAAAACCCATAACCCCACATACTTTCTCTCAGTTTGAAGAGCTCTGTGGGCACTCTCAAAGTAGCCCGAGTTGGCACAGGTGGCAGCTTGTCCCTGGGCGGAAACCAGATTTTCGTGGAAATCCAGGTGCCAGTCTCCCCCAAAGGGCCGAGGGCCTACCTGGTCCTGTAAATGTTTCTGCCCGGGAAAACAAAACCCACAAACCCACGTTCCTGGTCTCAGTTTGAAGAACTCCGTGGGCACTCTCAAAGCAGCCCGAGTTGGCACAGGTGGCAGAATATCCCTGGGCAGCATCTTGATATTCGTGGAAATCTTCCTGCCAGCCTGCCCCTAAGGAACAAGGGCCGACCTGGTACTGAGAGAGGCTTCTGCCCTGGAAAACAAAACCCAAAACCCTACGTTCCTGGTCTCAGTTTGCAGAGCTCCGTGGGCACCCTCAAAGCAGGGCGAGTTGGCACAAGTTGCAGCTTGTCCCTGGGCAGTATCTTGATATTCGTGGAAATCCAGCAGGCTGCCTGCCCTTAAGGACCGAGGGCCTACCGGGCAATGCAAATGCTTCTGCCCGGAGAAACAAAACTCAGCACCCCAGGTTCATGGTCTCAGTTTGCAGAGCTCCATGGGCACTCTCAAAACAGCGCGAGCTGGCACAGGTGGCAGCTTGTCCCTGGGCAGCATCTTGATATTCGTGGAAATCCTGCAGGCTGCCAGCTGTTAAAGACCGAGGGCCTACCTGGCACTGCAAATGTTTCTGCCCAGAGAAACAAAACTCAGTACCTCACGTTAATGGTCCCAGTTTGCAGAGCTCCATGGGAACTCTCAAAGCAGCCCGAGTAGGCACAGGTGGCAGCTTGTCCCTGGGTGGCATCTTGATATGCGTGGAAATCCAGCAGGCAGACTGCCTCTAAGGGCTGAGGGCCTACTTGGTACTGACAAAGGCTTCTGCCCTGGAAAACAAAACCCATAACCCCACATACTTTCTCTCAGTTTGAAGAGCTCTGTGGGCACTCTCAAAGTAGCCCGAGTTGGCACAGGTGGCAGCTTGTCCCTGGGCAGCATCTTGATATTCGTGGAAATCCTGCAGGCAGCTGGCCCCCAAGGGCCAACGGCCTACCTGGTACTGACAAAGGCTTCTGCCCGGGAAAACAACACTCAGAACACCACGTTTCTGGTCTCAGTTTGCAGAGCACCATGGGCACTCTCAAAGCAGCGCGAGTTGGCACAGGTGGCAGCTTGTCCCTGGGCAGCATCTTGATATTCGTGGAAATCCAGCAGGCTGCCTGCCCTTAAGGACCGAGGGCCTACCTGGCACTCCAAATGCTTCTGCCCGGAGAAACAAAACTCAGCACCCCAGGTTCATGGTCTCAGTTTGCAGAGCTCCATGGGCACTCTCAAAGCAGCGCGAGTTGGCGCAGGTGGCAGCTTGTCCCTGGGCAGCATCTTGATATTCTTGGAAATCTTGCTGCCAGCCTGCCCCTAAGGACCAAGGGCCTACCTGGTACTGAGAGAGGCTTCTGCCCTGGAAAACAAAACCCACCACCCCACGTTCCACATCTCAGTTTGCAGAGCTCCATGGGCACTCTCAAAGCAGCCCGAGTTGTCACAGGTGGCAATTTGTCCCTGGGCGGCATCTTGATATTCGTGGAAATCCTGCAGGCAGCCGGCCCCCAAGGGCCAAGGGCCTACCTGGTACTGACAATGGCTTCTGCCCGGGAAAACAAAACCCAGCACCCCACGTTTCTGGTCTCAGTTTGCAGAGCACCATGGGCACTCTCAAAGCAGCGCGAGCTGCCACAGGTGGCAGCTTGTCCTTTGGCAGCATCTTGATATTCATGGAAATCCAGCAGGCTGCCTGCCCTTAAGGACCAAGGGCCTACCTGTCATTGCAAATGTTTCTGCCCAGAGAAACAAAACTCAGCACCTCACGTTAATGGTCCCAGTTTGCAGAGCTCCATGGGAACTCTCAAAGCAGCCCGAGTTGGCACAGGTGGCAGCTTGTCCCTGGGCAGCATCTTGATATTCGTGGAAATCTTGCTGCCAGCCTGCCCCTAAGGAACAAGGGCCTACCTGGTACTGACAAAGGCTTCTGCCCGGGAAAACAAAACCCACAACCCTACGTTCCTGGTCTCAGTTTGCAGAGCTCCGTGGCCAACCTCAAAGCAGCGCGAGTTGGCACAAGTGGCAGCTTGTCCCTGGGCAGCATCTTGATATTCGTGGAAATCCAGGAGGCAGCCGGCCCTGAATTACGAGAGCCTACCTGGTAATGCAAATGCTTCTGCCTGGGGAAACAAAACTCACCAAGGCAAGTTCCTGGTCTCACTTTGCAGAGCTCCATGGGCACTCTCAAAGCAGCCCGAGTTGCAACAGGTGGCAGCTCGTCCCTGGGTGGCATCTTGATATGCGTGGAAATCCAGCAGGCAGTCTGCCTCTAAGGGCTGAGGGCCTACTTGGTACTGACAAAGGCTTCTGCCCGGGAAAACAAAACCCATAACCCCAGATACTTTCTCTCAGTTTGAAGAGCTCCATGGGCACTCTCAAAGCAGCCCGAGTTGGCACAGGTGGCAGCTTGTCCCTGGGCGGCATCTTGATATTCGTGGAAATCCAGAAGGCAGCCGGCCCTGAATTACGAGAGCCTACCTGGTACTGCAAATGCTTCTGCCCGGGGAAACAAAACTCACTAAGGCAAGTTCCTGGTCTCACTTTGCAGAGCTCCGTGGGCACCCTCAAAGCAGCGCGACTTAGCACAAGTGGAAGCTTGTCCCTGGGTGGCATCTTGATATTCGTGGAAATCCAGGAGGCAGCCGGCCCTGAATTACGAGAGCCTACCTGGTACTGCAAATGCTTCTGCCCGGGGAAACAAAACTCACCAAGGCAAGTTCCTGGTCTCACTTTGCAGAGCTCCATGGGCACTCTCAAAGCAGCCCGAGTTGGCACAGGTGGCAGCTTGTCCCTGGGTGGCATCTTGATATTCGTGGAAATCCAGCAGGCAGACTGCCTCTAAGGGCTGAGGGCCTACTTGGTACTGACAAAGGCTTCTGCCCGGGAAAACAAAACCCATAACCCCACATACTTTCTCTCAGTTTGAAGAGCTCTGTGGGCACTCTCAAAGCAGCCCGAGTTGGCACAGGTGGCAGCTTGTCCCTGGGCAGCATCTTGATATTCGTGGAAATCCTGCAGTCAGCTGGCCCCCAAGGGCCAACGGCCTACCTGGTACTGACAAAGGCTTCTGCCCGGGAAAACAAAACTCAGAACACCACGTTTCTGGTCTCAGTTTGCAGAGCACCATGGGCACTCTCAAAGCAGCCCGAGTTGGCACAGGTGGCAGCTTGTCCCTGGGCAGCATCTTGATATTCGTGGAAATCCAGCAGGCTGCCTGCCCTTAAGGACCGAGGGCCTACCTGGCACTTCAAATGTTTCTGCCCAGAGAAACAAAACTCAGCACCCCAGGTTCATGGTCTCAGTTTGCAGAGCTCCATGGGCACTCTCAAAGCAGCGCGAGTTGGCGCAGGTGGCAGCTTGTCCCTGGGCAGCATCTTGATATTCGTGGAAATCTTGCTGCCAGCCTGCCCCTAAGGAACAAGGGCCTACCTGGTACTGAGAGAGGCTTCTGCCCGGGAAAACAAAACCCACAACCCTACGTTCCTGGTCTCAGTTTTCAGAGCTCCGTGGGCACCCTCAAAGCAGGGCGAGTTGGCACAAGTTGCAGCTTGTCCCTGGGCAGCATCTTGATATTCGTGGAAATCCAGCGGGCAGCCTGCCCCTGAGGAACAAGGGCCTACCTGGTACTGACAAAGGCTTCTGCCCTGGAAAACAAAACCCACCACCCCACGTTCCACATCTCAGTTTGCAGAGCTCCATGGGCACTCTCAAAGCAGCCCGAGTTGGCACAGGTGGCAATTTGACCCTGGGCGGCATCTTGATATTCGTGGAAATCCTGCAGGCAGCCGGCCCCCAAGGGCCAAGGGCCTACCTGGTACTGACAATGGCTTCTACCCGGGAAAACAAAACACAGCACCCCACGTTTCTGGTCTCAGTTTGCAGAGCACCATGGGCACTCTCAAAGCAGCGCGAGCTGGCACAGGTGGCAGCTTGTCCTTTGGCAGCATCTTGATATTCATGGAAATCCAGCAGGCTGCCTGCCCTTAAAGACCAAGGGCCTACCTGGCACTTCAAATGTTTCTGCCCAGAGAAACAAAACTCAGCACCTCACGTTAATGGTCCCAGTTTGCAGAGCTCCATGGGAACTCTCAAAGCAGCCCGAGTTGGCACAGGTGGCAGCTTGTCCCTGGGCAGCATCTTGATATTCGTGGAAATCTTGCTGCCAGCCTGCCCCTAAGGAACAAGGGCCTACCTGGTACTGAGAGAGGCTTCTGCCCGGGAAAACAAAACCCACAACCCTACGTTCCTGGTCTCAGTTTGCAGAGCTCCGTGGCCAACCTCAAAGCAGCGCGAGTTGGCACAAGTGGAAGCTGGTCCCTGGGCAGCATCTTGATATTCGTGGAAATCCAGGAGGAAGCCGGCCCTGAATTACGAGAGCCTACCTGGTACGGCAAATGCTTCTGCCTGGGGAAACAAAACTCACCAAGGCAAGTTCCTGGTCTCACTTTGCAGAGCTCCATGGGCACTCTCAAAGCAGCCCGAGTTGCAACAGGTGGCAGCTCGTCCCTGGGTGGCATCTTGATATGCGTGGAAATCCAGCAGGCAGTCTGCCTCTAAGGGCTGAGGGCCTACTTGGTACTGACAAAGACTTCTGCCCTGGAAAACAAAACCCATAACCCCACATACTTTCTCTCAGTTTGAAGAGCTCCATGGGCACTCTCAAAGCAGCCCTAGTTGGCACAGGTGGCAGCTTGTCCCTGGGCGGCATCTTGATATTCGTGGAAATCCTGCAGGCAGCTGGCCCCCAAGGGCCAACGGCCTACCTGGTACTGACAAAGGCTTCTGCCCGGGAAAACAAAACCCATAACCCCACGTTCCACATCTCAGTTTGAAGAGCTCCGTGGGCACCCTCAAAGCAGCCCGAGTTAGCACAGGTGGCAGCTTGTCCCTGGGCAGCATCTTGATATTCGTGGAAATCCTGCAGGCTGCCAGCCCTTAAAGACCAAGGGCCTACCTGTCACTGGAAATGTTTCTGCCCAGAGAAACAAAACTCAGCACCTCACGTTAATGGTCCCAGTTTGCAGAGCTCCATGAGAACTCTCAAAGCAGCCCGAGTTGGCACAGGTGGCAGCTTGTCCCTGGGCAGCATCTTGATATTCGTGGAAATCTTGCTGCCAGCCTGCACCTAAGGACCAAGGGCCTACCTGGTACTGAGAGAGGCTTCTGCCCGGGAAAACAAAACCCACAACCCTACGTTCCTGGTCTCAGTTTGCAGAGCTCCGTGGGCACCCTTAAAGCAGCGCGACTTAGCACAAGTGGAAGCTGGTCCCTGGGCAGCATCTTGATATTCGTGGAAATCCAGGAGGCAGCCGGCCCTGAATTACGAGAGCCTACCTGGTACTGCAAATGCTTCTGCCCGGGGAAACAAAACTCACCAAGGCAAGTTCCTGGTCTCACTTTGCAGAGCTCCATGGGCACTCTCAAAGCAGCCCAAGTTGGCACAGGTGGCAGCTTGTCCCTGGGTGGCATCTTGATATGCGTGGAAATCCAGCAGGCAGACTGCCTCTAAGGGCTGAGGGCCTACTTGGTACTGACAAAGGCTTCTGCCCTGGAAAACAAAACCCATAACCCCACATACTTTCTCTCAGTTTGAAGAGCTCTGTGGGCACTCTCAAAGTAGCCCGAGTTGGCACAGGTGGCAGCTTGTCCCTGGGCAGCATCTTGATATTCGTGGAAATCCTGCAGGCAGCTGGCCCCCAAGGGCCAACGGCCTACCTGGTACTGACAAAGGCTTCTGCCCGGGAAAACAACACTCAGAACACCACGTTTCTGGTCTCAGTTTGCAGAGCACCATGGGCACTCTCAAAGCAGCGCGAGTTGGCACAGGTGGCAGCTTGTCCCTGGGCAGCATCTTGATATTCGTGGAAATCCAGCAGGCTGCCTGCCCTTAAGGACCGAGGGCCTACCTGGCACTCCAAATGCTTCTGCCCGGAGAAACAAAACTCAGCACCCCAGGTTCATGGTCTCAGTTTGCAGAGCTCCATGGGCACTCTCAAAGCAGCGCGAGTTGGCGCAGGTGGCAGCTTGTCCCTGGGCAGCATCTTGATATTCTTGGAAATCTTGCTGCCAGCCTGCCCCTAAGGAACAAGGGCCTACCTGGTACTGAGAGAGGCTTCTGCCCGGGAAAACAAAACCCACAACCCTACGTTCCTGGTCTCAGTTTTCAGAGCTCCGTGGGCACCCTCAAAGCAGGGCGAGTTGGCACAAGTTGCAGCTTGTCCCTGGGCAGCATCTTGATATTCGTGGAAATACAGCGGGCAGCCTGCCCCTGAGGAACAAGGGCCTACCTGGTACTGACAAAGGCTTCTGCCCTGGAAAACAAAACCCACCACCCCACGTTCCACATCTCAGTTTGCAGAGCTCCATGGGCACTCTCAAAGCAGCCCGAGTTGTCACAGGTGGCAATTTGTCCCTGGGCGGCATCTTGATATTCGTGGAAATCCTGCAGGCAGCCGGCCCCCAAGGGCCAAGGGCCTACCTGGTACTGACAATGGCTTCTGCCCGGGAAAACAAAACCCAGCACCCCACGTTTCTGGTCTCAGTTTGCAGAGCACCATGGGCACTCTCAAAGCAGCGCGAGCTGGCACAGGTGGCAGCTTGTCCTTTGGCAGCATCTTGATATTCATGGAAATCCAGCAGGCTCCCTGCCCTTAAGGACCAAGGGCCTACCTGTCATTGCAAATGTTTCTGACCAGAGAAACAAAACTCAGCACCTCACGTTAATGGTCCCAGTTTGCAGAGCTCCATGGGAACTCTCAAAGCAGCCCGAGTTGGCACAGGTGGCAGCTTGTCCCTGGGCAGCATCTTGATATTCGTGGAAATCTTGCTGCCAGCCTGCCCCTAAGGAACAAGGGCCTACCTGGTACTGAGAGAGGCTTCTGCCCGGGAAAACAAAACCCACAACCCTACGTTCCTGGTCTCAGTTTGCAGAGCTCCGTGGCCAACCTCAAAGCAGCGCGAGTTGGCACAAGTGGCAGCTTGTCCCTGGGCAGCATCTTGATATTCGTGGAAATCCAGGAGGCAGCCGGCCCTGAATTACGAGAGCCTACCTGGTAATGCAAATGCTTCTGCCTGGGGAAACAAAACTCACCAAGGCAAGTTCCTGGTCTCACTTTGCAGAGCTCCATGGGCACTCTCAAAGCAGCCCGAGTTGCAACAGGTGGCAGCTCGTCCCTGGGTGGCATCTTGATATGCGTGGAAATCCAGCAGGCAGTCTGCCTCTAAGGGCTGAGGGCCTACTTGGTACTGACAAAGGCTTCTGCCCGGGAAAACAAAACCCATAACCCCAGATACTTTCTCTCAGTTTGCAGAGCTCCGTGGGCAACCTCAAAGCAGCGCGAGTTGGCACAAGTGGAAGCTGGTCCCTGGGCGGCATCTTGATATTCGTGGAAATCCAGAAGGCAGCCGGCCCTGAATTACGAGAGCCTACCTGGTACTGCAAATGCTTCTGCCTGGGGAAACAAAACTCACTAAGGCAAGTTCCTGGTCTCACTTTGCAGAGCTCCGTGGGCACCCTCAAAGCAGCGCGACTTAGCACAAGTGGAAGCTTGTCCCTGGGTGGCATCTTGATATTCGTGGAAATCCAGGAGGCAGCCGGCCCTGAATTACGAGAGCCTACCTGGTACTGCAAATGCTTCTGCCCGGGGAAACAAAACTCACCAAGGCAAGTTCCTGGTCTCACTTTGCAGAGCTCCATGGGCACTCTCAAAGCAGCCCGAGTTGGCACAGGTGGCAGCTTGTCCCTGGGTGGCATCTTGATATGCGTGGAAATCCAGCAGGCAGACTGCCTCTAAGGGCTGAGGGCCTACTTGGTACTGACAAAGGCTTCTGCCCTGGAAAACAAAACCCATAACCCCACATACTTTCTCTCAGTTTGAAGAGCTCTGTGGGCACTCTCAAAGCAGCCCGAGTTGGCACAGGTGGCAGCTTGTCCCTGGGCAGCATCTTGATATTCGTGGAAATCCTGCAGTCAGCTGGCCCCCAAGGGCCAACGGCCTACCTGGTACTGACAAAGGCTTCTGCCCGGGAAAACAAAACTCAGAACACCACGTTTCTGGTCTCAGTTTGCAGAGCACCATGGGCACTCTCAAAGCAGCCCGAGTTGGCACAGGTGGCAGCTTGTCCCTGGGCAGCATCTTGATATTCGTGGAAATCCAGCAGGCTGCCTGCCCTTAAGGACCGAGGGCCTACCTGGCACTTCAAATGTTTCTGCCCAGAGAAACAAAACTCAGCACCCCAGGTTCATGGTCTCAGTTTGCAGAGCTCCATGGGCACTCTCAAAGCAGCGCGAGTTGGCGCAGGTGGCAGCTTGTCCCTGGGCAGCATCTTGATATTCGTGGAAATCTTGCTGCCAGCCTGCCCCTAAGGAACAAGGGCCTACCTGGTACTGAGAGAGGCTTCTGCCCGGGAAAACAAAACCCACAACCCTACGTTCCTGGTCTCAGTTTTCAGAGCTCCGTGGGCACCCTCAAAGCAGGGCGAGTTGGCACAAGTTGCAGCTTGTCCCTGGGCAGCATCTTGATATTCGTGGAAATCCAGCGGGCAGCCTGCCCCTGAGGAACAAGGGCCTACCTGGTACTGACAAAGGCTTCTGCCCTGGAAAACAAAACCCACCACCCCACGTTCCACATCTCAGTTTGCAGAGCTCCATGGGCACTCTCAAAGCAGCCCGATTTGTCACAGGTGGCAATTTGACCCTGGGCGGCATCTTGATATTCGTGGAAATCCTGCAGGCAGCCGGCCCCCAAGGGCCAAGGGCCTACCTGGTACTGACAATGGCTTCTGCCCGGGAAAACAAAACCCAGCACCCCACGTTTCTGGTCTCAGTTTGCAGAGCACCATGGGCACTCTCAAAGCAGCGCGAGCTGGCACAGGTGGCAGCTTGTCCTTTGGCAGCATCTTGATATTCATGGAAATCCAGCAGGCTGCCTGCCCTTAAGGACCAAGGGCCTACCTGGCACTTCAAATGTTTCTGCCCGGAGAAACAAAACTCAGCACCTCACGTTAATGGTCCCAGTTTGCAGAGCTCCATGGGAACTCTCAAAGCAGCCCGAGTTGGCACAGGTGGCAGCTTGTCCCTGGGCAGCATCTTGATATTCGTGGAAATCTTGCTGCCAGCCTGCCCCTAAGGAACAAGGGCCTACCTGGTACTGAGAGAGGCTTCTGCCCGGGAAAACAAAACCCACAACCCTACGTTCCTGGTCTCAGTTTGCAGAGCTCCGTGGGCAACCTCAAAGCAGCGCGAGTTGGCACAAGTGGAAGCTGGTCCCTGGGCAGCATCTTGATATTCGTGGAAATCCAGGAGGAAGCCGGCCCTGAATTACGAGAGCCTACCTGGTAATGCAAATGCTTCTGCCTGGGGAAACAAAACTCACCAAGGCAAGTTCCTGGTCTCACTTTGCAGAGCTCCATGGGCACTCTCAAAGCAGCCCGAGTTGCAACAGGTGGCAGCTCGTCCCTGGGTGGCATCTTGATATGCGTGGAAATCCAGCAGGCAGTCTGCCTCTAAGGGCTGAGGGCCTACTTGGTACTGACAAAGACTTCTGCCCTGGAAAACAAAACCCATAACCCCAGATACTTTCTCTCAGTTTGAAGAGCTCCATGGGCACTCTCAAAGCAGCCCGAGTTGGCACAGGTGGCAGCTTGTCCCTGGGCGGCATCTTGATATTCGTGGAAATCCTGCAGGCAGCTGGCCCCCAAGGGCCAACGGCCTACCTGGTACTGACAAAGGCTTCTGCCCGGGAAAACAAAACTCAGAACACCACTTTCCTGGTCTCAGTTTTTAGAGCTCCATGGGCACTCTCAAAGCAGCCCGAGTTGGCAAAGGTGGCAGCTTGTCCCTGGGCGGAAACCAGATTTTCGTGGAAATCCTGGTGCCGGTCTCCCCCAAAGGGCCGAGGGCCTACCTGGTCCTGTAAATGTTTCTGCCCGGGAAAACAAAACCCACAAACCCACGTTCCTGGTCTCAGTTTGAAGAACTCCGTGGGCACTCTCAAAGCAGCCCGAGTTGGCACAGGTGGCAGAATATCCCTGGGCAGCATCTTGATATTCATGGAAATCTTCCTGCCAGCCTGCCCCTAAGGAACAAGGGCCTACCTGGCACTGAGAGAGGCTTCTGCTCTGGAAAACAAAACCCAGCACCCCACGTTTCTGGTCTCAGTTTACAGAGCACCATGGGCACTCTCAAAGCAGCGCGAGTTGGCACAGGTGGCAGCTTGTCCTTTGGCAGCATCTTGATATTCATGGAAATCCAGCAGGCTGCCTGCCCTTAAAGACCAAGGGCCTACCTGGCACTGCAAATTTTCCTGCCCAGAGAAACAAAACTCAGCACCTCACGTTAATGGTCCCAGTTTGCAGAGCTCCATGGGCACTCTCAAAACAGCGCGAGCTGACGCAGGTGGCAGCTTGTCCCTGGGCAGCATCTTGATATTCGTGGAAATCCTGCAGGCTGCCAGCTGTTAAAGACCAAGGGCCTACCTGGCACTGCAAATGTTTCTGCCCAGAGAAACAAAACTCAGCACCTCACGTTAATGGTCCCAGTTTGCAGAGCTCCATGGGAACTCTCAAAGCAGCCCGAGTTGGCACAGGTGGCAGCTTGTCCCTGGGCAGCATCTTGATATTCGTGGAAATCTTGCTGCCAGCCTGCCCCTAAGGAACAAGGGCCTACCTGGTACTGACAAAGGCTTCTGCCCGGGAAAACAAAACTCAGAACACCACGTTTCTGGTCTCAGTTTGCAGAGCACCATGGGCACTCTCAAAGCAGCCCGAGTTGGCACAGGTGGCAGCTTGTCCCTGGGCAGCATCTTGATATTCGTGGAAATCCAGCAGGCTGCCTGCCCTTAAGGACCGAGGGCCTACCTGGCACTTCAAATGTTTCTGCCCAGAGAAACAAAACTCAGCACCCCAGGTTCATGGTCTCAGTTTGCAGAGCTCCATGGGCACTCTCAAAGCAGCGCGAGTTGGCGCAGGTGGCAGCTTGTCCCTGGGCAGCATCTTGATATTCGTGGAAATCTTGCTGCCAGCCTGCCCCTAAGGAACAAGGGCCTACCTGGTACTGAGAGAGGCTTCTGCCCGGGAAAACAAAACCCACAACCCTACGTTCCTGGTCTCAGTTTTCAGAGCTCCGTGGGCACCCTCAAAGCAGGGCGAGTTGGCACAAGTTGCAGCTTGTCCCTGGGCAGCATCTTGATATTCGTGGAAATCCAGCGGGCAGCCTGCCCCTGAGGAACAAGGGCCTACCTGGTACTGACAAAGGCTTCTGCCCTGGAAAACAAAACCCACCACCCCACGTTCCACATCTCAGTTTGCAGAGCTCCATGGGCACTCTCAAAGCAGCCCGATTTGTCACAGGTGGCAATTTGACCCTGGGCGGCATCTTGATATTCGTGGAAATCCTGCAGGCAGCCGGCCCCCAAGGGCCAAGGGCCTACCTGGTACTGACAATGGCTTCTGCCCGGGAAAACAAAACCCAGCACCCCACGTTTCTGGTCTCAGTTTGCAGAGCACCATGGGCACTCTCAAAGCAGCGCGAGCTGGCACAGGTGGCAGCTTGTCCTTTGGCAGCATCTTGATATTCATGGAAATCCAGCAGGCTGCCTGCCCTTAAGGACCAAGGGCCTACCTGGCACTTCAAATGTTTCTGCCCGGAGAAACAAAACTCAGCACCTCACGTTAATGGTCCCAGTTTGCAGAGCTCCATGGGAACTCTCAAAGCAGCCCGAGTTGGCACAGGTGGCAGCTTGTCCCTGGGCAGCATCTTGATATTCGTGGAAATCTTGCTGCCAGCCTGCCCCTAAGGAACAAGGGCCTACCTGGTACTGAGAGAGGCTTCTGCCCGGGAAAACAAAACCCACAACCCTACGTTCCTGGTCTCAGTTTGCAGAGCTCCGTGGGCAACCTCAAAGCAGCGCGAGTTGGCACAAGTGGAAGCTGGTCCCTGGGCAGCATCTTGATATTCGTGGAAATCCAGGAGGAAGCCGGCCCTGAATTACGAGAGCCTACCTGGTAATGCAAATGCTTCTGCCTGGGGAAACAAAACTCACCAAGGCAAGTTCCTGGTCTCACTTTGCAGAGCTCCATGGGCACTCTCAAAGCAGCCCGAGTTGCAACAGGTGGCAGCTCGTCCCTGGGTGGCATCTTGATATGCGTGGAAATCCAGCAGGCAGTCTGCCTCTAAGGGCTGAGGGCCTACTTGGTACTGACAAAGACTTCTGCCCTGGAAAACAAAACCCATAACCCCAGATACTTTCTCTCAGTTTGAAGAGCTCCATGGGCACTCTCAAAGCAGCCCGAGTTGGCACAGGTGGCAGCTTGTCCCTGGGCGGCATCTTGATATTCGTGGAAATCCTGCAGGCAGCTGGCCCCCAAGGGCCAACGGCCTACCTGGTACTGACAAAGGCTTCTGCCCGGGAAAACAAAACTCAGAACACCACTTTCCTGGTCTCAGTTTTTAGAGCTCCATGGGCACTCTCAAAGCAGCCCGAGTTGGCAAAGGTGGCAGCTTGTCCCTGGGCGGAAACCAGATTTTCGTGGAAATCCTGGTGCCGGTCTCCCCCAAAGGGCCGAGGGCCTACCTGGTCCTGTAAATGTTTCTGCCCGGGAAAACAAAACCCACAAACCCACGTTCCTGGTCTCAGTTTGAAGAACTCCGTGGGCACTCTCAAAGCAGCCCGAGTTGGCACAGGTGGCAGAATATCCCTGGGCAGCATCTTGATATTCATGGAAATCTTCCTGCCAGCCTGCCCCTAAGGAACAAGGGCCTACCTGGCACTGAGAGAGGCTTCTGCTCTGGAAAACAAAACCCAGCACCCCACGTTTCTGGTCTCAGTTTACAGAGCACCATGGGCACTCTCAAAGCAGCGCGAGTTGGCACAGGTGGCAGCTTGTCCTTTGGCAGCATCTTGATATTCATGGAAATCCAGCAGGCTGCCTGCCCTTAAAGACCAAGGGCCTACCTGGCACTGCAAATTTTCCTGCCCAGAGAAACAAAACTCAGCACCTCACGTTAATGGTCCCAGTTTGCAGAGCTCCATGGGCACTCTCAAAACAGCGCGAGCTGACGCAGGTGGCAGCTTGTCCCTGGGCAGCATCTTGATATTCGTGGAAATCCTGCAGGCTGCCAGCTGTTAAAGACCAAGGGCCTACCTGGCACTGCAAATGTTTCTGCCCAGAGAAACAAAACTCAGCACCTCACGTTAATGGTCCCAGTTTGCAGAGCTCCATGGGAACTCTCAAAGCAGCCCGAGTTGGCACAGGTGGCAGCTTGTCCCTGGGCAGCATCTTGATATTCGTGGAAATCTTGCTGCCAGCCTGCCCCTAAGGAACAAGGGCCTACCTGGTACTGACAAAGGCTTCTGCCCGGGAAAACAAAATCCATAACCCCACACACTTTCTCTCAGTTTGAAGAGCTCCGTGGGAACTCTCAAAGCAGCCCGAGTTGGCACAAGTGGCAGCTTGTCCCTGGGCAGCATCTTGATATTCGTGGAAATCCTGCAGGCAGCTGGCCCCCAAGGGCCAAGGCCTGACCAGGTACTGATAAAGGCTTCTGCCCGGGAAAACAAAACCCATAACCCCACGTTTCTGGTCTCAGTTTGCAGAGCACCATGGGCACTCTCAAAGCAGTCCGAGTTAGCACAGGTGGCAGCTTGTCCCTGGGCAGCATCTTGATATTCGTGGAATTCCAGCAGGCTGCGTGCCCTTAAGGACCGAGGGCCTACCTGGGACTGACAAAGGCTTCTGCCCGGAGAAACAAAACTCAGCACCCCAGGTTCATGGTCTCATTTTGCAGAGCACCATGGGCACTCTCAAAGCAGCCCGAGTTGGCACAGGTGGCAGCTTGTCCCTGGGCAGCATCTTGATATTCGTGGAATTCCAGCAGGCTGCCTGCCCTTAAGGACCGAGGGCCTACCTGGGACTGACAAAGGCTTCTGCCCGGAGAAACAAAACTCAGCACCCCAGGTTCATGGTCTCAGTTTGCAGAGCTCCATGGGCACTCTCAAAGCAGCCCGAGTTGGCACAGGTGGCAGCTTGTCCCTGGGCAGCATCTTGATATTCGTGGAAATCTTGCTGCCAGCCTGCCCCTAAGGAACAAGGGCCTACCTGGCACTGACAAAGGCTTCTGCCCGGGAAAACAAAACCCACAACCCTACGTTCCTGGTCTCAGTTTGCAGAGCTCCGTGGGCACCCCCAAAGCAGCGTGAGTTGGCACAGGTGGCAGCTTGTCCCTGGGCAGCATCTTGATATTCGTGGAAATCCAGCCGGCATCCTGCCCCTGAGGAACAAGGGCCCTCCTGGTACTGACAAAGGCTTCTGCCCGGGAAAACAAAACCCATAACCCCACGTTCCACATCTCAGTTTGCAGAGCTCCGTGGGCACCCTCAAAGCAGCCCGAGTTGGCACAGGTGGCAGCTTGTCCCTGTGCGGCATCTTGATATTCGTGGAAATCCTGCAGGCAGCCGGCCCCCAAGGGCCAAGGGCCTACCTGGTACTGACAAAGGCTTCTGCTCTGGAAAACAAAACCCACAACCCCACGTTTCTGGTCTCAGTTTACAGAGCACCATGGGCACTCTCAAAGCAGCGCGAGTTGGCACAGGTGGCAGCTTGTCCTTTGGCAGCATCTTGATATTCATGGAAATCCAGCAGGCTGCCTGCCCTTAAAGACCAAGGGCCTACCTGGCACTGCAAATTTTTCTGCCCAGAGAAACAAAACTCAGCACCTCACGTTAATGGTCCCAGTTTGCAGAGCTCCATGGGCACTCTCAAAACAGCGCGAGCTGGCGCAGGTGGCAGCTTGTCCCTGGGCAGCATCTTGATATTCGTGGAAATCCTGCAGGCTGCCAGCTGTTAAAGACCAAGGGCCTACCTGGCACTGCAAATGTTTCTGCCCAGAGAAACAAAACTCAGCACCTCACGTTAATGGTCCCAGTTTGCAGAGCTCCATGGGAACTCTCAAAGCAGCCCGAGTTGGCACAGGTGGCAGCTTGTCCCTGGGCAGCATCTTGATATTCGTGGAAATCTTGCTGCCAGCCTGCCCCTAAGGAACAAGGGCCTACCTGGTACTGACAAAGGCTTCTGCCCGGGAAAACAAAATCCATAACCCCACACACTTTCTCTCAGTTTGAAGAGCTCCGTGGGAACTCTCAAAGCAGCCCGAGTTGGCACAAGTGGCAGCTTGTCCCTGGGCAGCATCTTGATATTCGTGGAAATCCTGCAGGCAGCTGGCCCCCAAGGGCCAAGGCCTGACCAGGTACTGATAAAGGCTTCTGCCCGGGAAAACAAAACCCATAACCCCACGTTTCTGGTCTCAGTTTGCAGAGCACCATGGGCACTCTCAAAGCAGTCCGAGTTAGCACAGGTGGCAGCTTGTCCCTGGGCAGCATCTTGATATTCGTGGAATTCCAGCAGGCTGCCTGCCCTTAAGGACCGAGGGCCTACCTGGGACTGACAAAGGCTTCTGCCCGGAGAAACAAAACTCAGCACCCCAGGTTCATGGTCTCATTTTGCAGAGCACCATGGGCACTCTCAAAGCAGCCCGAGTTAGCACAGGTGGCAGCTTGTCCCTGGGCAGCATCTTGATATTCGTGGAATTCCAGCAGGCTGCCTGCCCTTAAGGACCGAGGGCCTACCTGGGACTGACAAAGGCTTCTGCCCGGAGAAACAAAACTCAGCACCCCAGGTTCATGGTCTCAGTTTGCAGAGCTCCATGGGCACTCTCAAAGCAGCCCGAGTTGGCACAGGTGGCAGCTTGTCCCTGGGCAGCATCTTGATATTCGTGGAAATCTTGCTGCCAGCCTGCCCCTAAGGAACAAGGGCCTACCTGGCACTGACAAAGGCTTCTGCCCGGGAAAACAAAACCCACAACCCTACGTTCCTGGTCTCAGTTTGCAGAGCTCCGTGGGCACCCCCAAAGCAGCGTGAGTTGGCACAGGTGGCAGCTTGTCCCTGGGCAGCATCTTGATATTCGTGGAAATCCAGCCGGCATCCTGCCCCTGAGGAACAAGGGCCCTCCTGGTACTGACAAAGGCTTCTGCCCGGGAAAACAAAACCCATAACCCCACGTTCCACATCTCAGTTTGCAGAGCTCCGTGGGCACCCTCAAAGCAGCCCGAGTTGGCACAGGTGGCAGCTTGTCCCTGTGCGGCATCTTGATATTCGTGGAAATCCTGCAGGCAGCCGGCCCCCAAGGGCCAAGGGCCTACCTGGTACTGACAAAGGCTTCTGCTCTGGAAAACAAAACCCACAACCCCACGTTTCTGGTCTCAGTTTACAGAGCACCATGGGCACTCTCAAAGCAGCGCGAGTTGGCACAGGTGGCAGCTTGTCCTTTGGCAGCATCTTGATATTCATGGAAATCCAGCAGGCTGCCTGCCCTTAAAGACCAAGGGCCTACCTGGCACTGCAAATTTTTCTGCCCAGAGAAACAAAACTCAGCACCTCACGTTAATGGTCCCAGTTTGCAGAGCTCCATGGGCACTCTCAAAACAGCGCGAGCTGGCGCAGGTGGCAGCTTGTCCCTGGGCAGCATCTTGATATTCGTGGAAATCCTGCAGGCTGCCAGCTGTTAAAGACCAAGGGCCTACCTGGCACTGCAAATGTTTCTGCCCAGAGAAACAAAACTCAGCACCTCACGTTAATGGTCCCAGTTTGCAGAGCTCCATGGGAACTCTCAAAGCAGCCCGAGTTGGCACAGGTGGCAGCTTGTCCCTGGGCAGCATCTTGATATTCGTGGAAATCTTGCTGCCAGCCTGCCCCTAAGGAACAAGGGCCTACCTGGCACTGACAAAGGCTTCTGCCCGGGAAAACAAAATCCATAACCCCACATACTTTCTCTCAGTTTGAAGAGCTCCGTGGGAACTCTCAAAGCAGCGCGAGTTGGCACAAGTGGCAGCTTGTCCCTGGGCAGCATCTTGATATTCGTGGAAATCCTGCAGGCAGCTGGCCCCCAAGGGCCAAGGCCTGACCTGGTACTGACAAAGGCTTCTGCCCGGGAAAACAAAACCCATAACCCCACGTTTCTGGTCTCAGTTTGAAGAACTCCGTGGGCACTCTCAAAGCAGCCCGAGTTGGCACAGGTGGCAGAATATCCCTGGGCAGCATCTTGATATTCAGGGAAATCTTGCTGTCAGGCTGTCCCTAAGGAACAAGGGCCTACTTGGTACTGACAAAGGCTTCTGCCCTGGAAAACAAAACCCAGCACCCCACGTTTCTGGTCTCAGTTTGCAGAGCACCATGGGCACTCTCAAAGCAGCACGAGTTGGCACAGGTGGCAGCTTGTCCCTGGGCAGCATCTTGATATTCGTGGAAATCCAGCAGGCTGCCTGCCCTTAAGGACCGAGGGCCTACCTGGGACTGACAAAGGCTTCTGCCCGGAGAAACAAAACTCAGCACCCCAGGTTCATGGTCTCAGTTTGCAGAGCTCCATGGGCACTCTCAAAACAGCGCGACTTGGCGCAGGTGGCAGCTTGTCCCTGGGCAGCATCTTGATATTCGTGGAAATCTTGCTGCCAGCCTGCCCCTAAGGAACAAGGGCCGACCTGGTACTCAGAGAGGCTTCTGCCCGGGAAAACAAAACCCACAACCCTACGTTCCACATCTCAATTTGCAGAGCTCCATGGGCACCCTCAAAGCAGCGCGAGTTGGCACAAGTTGCAGCTTGTCCCTGGGCAGCATCTTGATATTCGTGGAAATTGAGCCGGCAGCCTGCCCCTGAGGAACAAGGGCCTACCTGGTACTGACAAAGGCTTCTGCCCAGGAAAACAAAACCCACCACCCCACGTTCCACATCTCAGTTTGCAGAGCTCCATGGGCACTCTCAAAGCAGCCCGAGTTGTCACAGGTGGCAATTTGTCCCTGTGCGGCATCTTGATATTCAGGGTAATCCTGCAGGCAGCCGGCCCCCAAGGGCCAAGGGCCTACCTGGTACTGACAATGGCTTCTGCCCGGGAAAACAAAAAACAGCACCCCACGTTTCTGGTCTCAGTTTGCAGAGCACCATGGGCACTCTCAAAGCAGCGCGAGTTGGCACAGGTGGCAGCTGGTCCCTGGGCAGCATCTTGATATTCGTGGAAATCCTGCAGGCTGCCAGCCGTTAAAGACCAAGGGCCTAGCTGGCACTGCAAATGTTTCTGCCCAGAGAAACAAAACTCGGCACCTCACGTTAATGGTCCCAGTTTGCAGAGCTCCATGGGAACTCTCAAAGCAGCCCGAGTTGGCACAGGTGGCAGCTTGTCCCTGGGCAGCATCTTGATATTCGTGGAAATCTTGCTGCCAGCCTGCCCCTAAGGAACAAGGGCCTACCTGGTACTGACAAAGGCTTCTGCCCGGGAAAACAAAACCCAGAACCCCACATACTTTCTCTCAGTTTGAAGAGCTCCGTGGGCACTCTCAAAGCAGCCCGAGTTGGCACAAGTGGCAGCTTGTCCCTGGGCAGCATCTTGATATTCGTGGAAATCCTGAAGGCAGCTGGCCCCCAAGGGCCAAGGCCTGACCTGGTACTGACAATTGCTTCTGGCCGGGAAAACAAAACCCATAACACCACGTTTCTGGTCTCAGTTTGCAGAGCACCATGGGCACTCTCAAAGCAGCCCGAGTTAGCACAGGTGGCAGCTTGTCCCTGGGCAGCATCTTGATATTCGTGGAATTCCAGAGCTGCCTGCCCTTAAGGACCGAGGGCCTACCTGGGACTGACAAAGGCTTCTGCCCGGGGAAACAAAACTCAGCACCCCAGGTTCATGGTCTCACTTTGCAGAGCTCCATGGGCACTCTCAAAGCAGCCCGAGTTGGCACAGGTGGCAGCTTGTCCCTGGGCAGCATCTTGATATTCGTGGAAATCTTGCTGCCAGCCTGCCCCTTAGGAACAAGGGCCTACCTGGTACTGACAAAGGCTTCTGCCCGGGAAAACAAAACCCATAACCCCACGTTCCACATCTCAGTTTGCAGAGCTCCGTGGGCACCCCCAAAGCAGCGTGAGTTGGCACAAGTGGCAGCTTGTCCCTGGGCAGCATTTTGATATTCGTGGAAATCCAGCGGGCAGCCTGCCCCTGAGGAACAAGGGCCCTCCTGGTACTGACAAAGGCTTCTGCCCGGGAAAACAAAACCCATAACCCCACGTTCCACATCTCAGTTTGCAGAGCTCCGTGGGCACCCTCAAAGCAGCCCGAGTTGGCACAGGTGGCAGCTTGTCCCTGGGCGGCATCTTGATATTCGTGGAAATCCTGCAGGCAGCCGGCCCCCAAGGGCCAAGGGCCTACCTGGTACTGACAAAGGCTTCTGCTCTGGAAAAACCCACCCAAACCACCAGCACCCCCCACGTTTCTGGTCTCAGTTTGCAGAGCACCATGGGCACTCTCAAAGCAGCGCGAGTTGGCACAGGTGGCAGCTTGTCCTTTGGCAGCATCTTGATATTCATGGAAATCCTGCAGGCTGCCTGCCCTTAAGGACCAAGGGCCTACCTGGCACTGCAAATGTTTCTGCCCAGAGAAACAAAACTCAGCACCTCACGTTAATGGTCCCAGTTTGCAGAGCTCCATGGGCACCCTCAAAGCAGCGCGAGTTGGCACAGGTGGCAGCTTGTCCCTGGGCAGCATCTTGATATTCGTGGAAATCCAGGAGGCAGCCGGCCCTGAAGTTCCGAGAGCCTACCTGGTACTGCAAATGTTTCTGCCCGGGGAAACAAAACTCACCAAGGCAAGTTCCTGGTTTCACTTTGCAGAGCTCCGTGGGCACTCTCAAAGCAGCCCGAGTTGGCACAGGTGGCAGCTTGTCCCTGGGCAGCATCCTGATATGCGTGGAAATCCTGCAGGCAGCCGGCCCCCAAGGGCCAAGGGCCGACCTGGTAAAGAAAAAGGCTTCTGCCCGGGGAAACCAAACCCAGCACCCCACGTTCCTGGCCTCAGTTTGCAGAGCTCCGTGGGCACCCTCAAAGCAGCCCGAGTTGGCACAGGTGGCAGAATATCCCTGGGCATCATCGTGATATTCGTGGAAATCCAGCCGGCAGCCTGCCCCTGTGGAACAAGGGCCCACCTGGTACGGACAAAGGCTTCTGCCCGGGAAAACAAAACTCACAACCCCACGTTCCTGGTCTCAGTTGTCAGAGCTCCATGGGCTCTCCCAAAGCAGCGCGTGTTGGCACAAGTGGCAGCTTGTCCCTGGTCGGCATCTTCAGATTCGTGGAAATCCAGCAGGCTGCCGGCCCCAAAGGGCCGAGGGCCTACCTGGTACTGACCAAGGCTTCTGCCAGGGGAAACAAAACTCAGAACACCACTTTCCTGGTCTCAGTTTGCAGAGCTCCATGGGCACCCTCAAAGCAGCGCGAGTTGGCACAGGTGGCAGCTTATCCCTGGGCAGCATCTTGATATTCGTGGAAATCCAGCAGGCAGCCTGCCCCTGAGGAACAAGGACCCTCCTGGTACAGACAAAGGCTTCTGCCCGGGAAAACAAAACCCACCACCCCACGTTCCACATCTCAGTTTGCAGAGCTCCATGGGCACTCTCAAAGCAGCGCGAGTTGGCGCAGGTGGCAGCTTGTCCCTGGGCAGCATCTTGATATTCTTGGAAATTCATCCGGCACCCGGCCCCCGAGGGCCAAGGCCTGACCTGGTACTGACAAAGGCTTCTGCCCTGGAAAACAAAACCCAGCACCCCACGTTTCTGGTCTCAGTTTTCAGAGCACCATGGGCACACTCAAAGCAGCGCGAGTTGGCACAGGTGGCACCTGCTCCGTGGGCAGCATCTTGATATTCGTGGAAATTCAGCAGGCTGACGGCCCGGAAAGACTGTGGGCCTACCTAGTACTGACAAATACTTCTGCCCGGGAAAACAAAACTCAGCACCCCACGGTCCTAGTCACAGTTTGCAGAGCTCCATGGGCACTCTCAAAGCAGCGCGAGTTGGCAAAGGTGGCAGCTTGTCCCTGGGCGGCATCTTGATTTTCGTGGAAATCCTGGCGCCAGCCTCCCCCAAAGGGCCGAGGGCCTACCTGGTACTGACAATGGCTTCTGCCCGGGAAAACAAAACCCACCACCCCACGTTCCTGGTCTCAGTTTGAAGAACTCCGTGGGCACTCTCAAAGCAGCCCGAGTTGGCACAGGTGGCAGCTTGTCCCTGGGCGGCATCTTGATATTCGTGGAAATCCAGCCGGCAGCCTGCCCCTGAGGAACAAGGGCCCAACTGGTACTGACAAAGGCTTCTGCCCTGGAAAACAAAACCCAGCACCCCACGTTTCTGGTCTCAGTTTGCAGAGCACCATGGGCACTCTCAAAGCAGCGCGAGTTGCCACAGGTGGCAGCTTGTCCCTGGGCAGCATCTTGATATTCGTGGAAATCCAGCAGGCTGCCTGCCCTTAAGACCAAGGGCCTACCTGGTACTGAGAAAGGCTTCTGCCCGGGAAAACAAAACCCACAACCCTACGTTCCTGGTCTCAGTTTGCAGAGCTCCGTGGGCACCCTCAAAGCAGCGCGAGTTGGCACAGGTGGCAGCTTATCCCTTTGGCAGCATCTTGATATTCATGGAAATCCAGCAGGCTGCCTGCCCTTAAGGACCAAGGGCCTACCTGGCACTGCAAATGTTTCTGCCCAGAGAAACAAAACTCAGCACCTCACGTTAATGGTCCCAGTTTGCAGAGCTCCATGGGAACTCACAAAGCAGCCCGAGTTGGCACAGGTGGCAGCTTGTCCCTGGGCGGCATCTTGATATTCGTGGAAATCTTCCTGCCAGCCTGCCCCTAAGGAACAAGGGCCTACCTGGTACTGAGAGAGGCTTCTGCCCGGGAAAACAAAACCCACAACCCTACGTTCCTGGTCTCAGTTTGCAGAGCTCTGTGGGCACCCTCAAAGCAGCGCGAGTTGGCACAAGTGGCAGCTTGTCCCTGGGCAGCATCTTGATATTCGTGGAAATCCAGGAGGCAGCCGGCCCTGAAGTTCCGAGAGCCTGCCTGGTACTTCAAATGCTTCTGCCCGGGGAAACAAAACTCACCAAGGCAAGTTCCTGGTCTAACTTTGCAGAGCTCCATGGGCACTCTCAAAGCAGCCCGAGTAGGCACAGGTGGCAGCTTGTCCCTGGGTGGCATCTTGATATGCGTGGAAATCCAGCAGGCAGACTGCATCTAAGGGCTGAGGGCCTACTTGGTACTGACAAAGGCTTCTGCCCGGGAAAACAAAACCCATAACCCCACATACTTTCTCTCAGTTTGAAGAGCTCCGTGGGCACCCTCAAAGCAGGGCGAGTTGGCACAAGTGGCAGCTTGTCCCTGGGCAGCATCTTGATATTCGTGGAAATCCTGCAGGCAGCTGGCCCCCAAGGGCCAAGGCCTGACCTGGTACTGACAAAGGCTTCTGCCCGGGAAAACAAAACCCATAACCCCACGTTTCTGGTCTCAGTTTGCAGAGCACCATGGGCACTCTCAAAGCAGCCCGAGTTAGCACAGGTGGCAGCTTGTCCCTGGGCAGCATCTTGATATTCGTGGAATTCCAGCAGGCTGCCTGCCCTTAAGGACCGAGGGCCTACCTGGGACTGACAAAGGCTTCTGCCCGGAGAAACAAAACTCAGCACCCCAGGTTCATGGTCTCAGTTTGCAGAGCTCCATGGGCACTCTCAAAGCAGCCCGAGTTGGCACAGGTGGCAGCTTGTCCCTGGGCAGCATCTTGATATTCGTGGAAATCTACCTGCCAGCCTGCCCCTAAGGAACAAGGGCCTACCTGGCACTGACAAAGGCTTCTGCCCGGGAAAACAAAACCCACAACCCTACGTTCCACATCTCAGTTTGCAGAGCTCCGTGGGCACCCCCAAAGCAGCGCGAGTTGGCACAAGTGGCAGCTTGTCCCTGGGCAGCATCTTGATATTCGTGGAAATCCAGCCGGCAGCCTGCCCCTGAGGAACAAGGGCCCTCCTGGTACTGACAAAGGCTTCTGCCCGGGAAAACAAAACCCATAACCCCACGTTCCACATCTCAGTTTGCAGAGCTCCGTGGGAACCCTCAAAGCAGCCCGAGTTGGCACAGGTGCCAGCTTGTCCCTGGGCGGCATCTTGATATTCGTGGAAATCCTGCAGACAGCCGGCCCCCAAGGGCCAAGGGCCTACCTGGTACTGACAAAGGCTTCTGCTCTGGAAAACAAAACCCAGCACCCCACGTTTCTGGTCTCAGTTTGCAGAGCACCATGAGCACTCTCAAAGCAGCCCGAGTTGGCACAGGTGGCAGCTTGTCCTTTGGCAGCATCTTGATATTCATGGAAATCCAGCAGGCTGCCTGCCCTTAAAGACCAAGGGCCTACCTGGCACTGCAAATGTTTCTGCCCAGAGAAACAAAACTCAGCACCTCACGTTAATGGTCCCAGTTTGCAGAGCTCCATGGGCACTCTCAAAGCAGCCCGAGTTGGCACAGGTGGCAGCTTGTCCCATGGCAGCATCTTGATATTCGTGGAAATCTTGCTGCCAGCCCGCCACTAAGGAACAAGGACCCTCCTGGTACTGACAAAGGCTTCTGCCCGGGGAAAGAAAACCCATCACCCCACGTTCCACATCTCAGTTTGCAGAGCTCCATGGGCACTCTCAAAGCAGCCCAAGTTGGAACAGGTGGCAGCTTGTCCCTGGGCAGCATCTTGATATTTGTGGAAATCCTGCAGGCAGCCGGCCCCCAAGGGCCAAGGGCCGACCTGGTACTGACAAAGGCTTCTGCCAGGGGAAACAAAACACAGCACCCCACGTTTCTGGTCACAGTTTGCAGAGCTCCGTGGGAACTCTCAAAGCAGCCCGAGTTGGCACAGGTGGCAGCTTGTCCCTGGGCAGCATCTTGATATTCGTGGAAATCCAGCAGGCAGCCGGCCCTGAAGTTCCGAGAGCCTGCCTGGTACTTCAAATGCTTCTGCCCGGGGAAACAAAACTCACCAAGGCAAGTTCCTGGTCTAACTTTGCAGAGATCCATGGGCACTCTCAAAGCAGCCCGAGTAGGCACAGGTGGCAGCTTGTCCCTGGGTGGCATCTTGATATGCGTGGAAATCCAGCAGGCAGACTGCATCTAAGGGCTGAGGGCCTACTTGGTACTGACAAAGGCTTCTGCCCGGGAAAACAAAACCCATAACCCCACATACTTTCTCTCAGTTTGAAGAGCTCCGTGGGCACTCTCAAAGCAGCCCGAGTTGGCACAAGTGGCAGCTTGTCCCTGGGCAGCATCTTGATATTCGTGGAAATCCTGCAGGCAGCTGGCCCCCAAGGGCCAAGGCCTGACCTGGTACTGACAAAGGCTTCTGCCCGGAGAAACAAAACTCAGCACCCCAGGTTCATGGTCTCAGTTTGCAGAGCTCCATGGGCACTCTCAAAGCAGCCCGAGTTGGCACAGGTGGCAGCTTGTCCCTGGCCAGCATCTTGATATTCGTGGAAATCTTGCTGCCAGCCTGCCCCTAAGGAACAAGGGCCTACCTGGCACTTCAAATGCTTCTGCCCGGGAAAACAAAACCCACAACCCTACGTTCCTGGTCTCAGTTTGCAGAGCTCCGTGGGCACCGCCAAAGCAGCGTGAGTTGGCACAAGTGGCAGCTTGTCCCTGGGCAGCATCTTGATATTCGTGGAAATCCAGCCGGCAGCCTGCCCCTGAGGAACAAGGGCCCTCCTGATACTGACAAAGGCTTCTGACCGGGAAAACAAAACCCATAACCCCACGTTCCACATCTCAGTTTGCAGAGCTCCGTGGGCACTCTCAAAGCAGCCCGAGTTGGCACAGGTGCCAGCTTGTCCCTGGGCGGCATCTTGATATTCGTGGAAATCTTCCTGCCATCCTGCCCCTAAGGAACAAGGGCCTACCTGGTACTGAGAGAGGCTTCTGCCGGGGAAAACAAAACCCACAACCCTACGTTCCTGGTCTCAGTTTGCAGAGCTCCGTGGGCACCCTCAAAGCAGCGCGAGTTGGCACAAGTGGCAGCTTGTCCCTGGGCAGCATCTTGATATTCGTGGAAATCCAGGAGGCAGCCGGCCCTGAAGTTCCGAGAGCCTGCCTGGTACTTCAAATGCTTCTGCCCGGGGAAACAAAACTCACCAAGGCAAGTTCCTGGTCTCACTTTGCAGAGCTCCATGGGCACTCTCAAAGCAGCCCGAGTAGGCACAGGTGGCAGCTTGTCCCTGGGTGGCATCTTGATATGCGTGGAAATCCAGCAGGCAGACTGCATCTAAGGGGTGAGGGCCTACTTGGTACTGACAAAGGCTTCTGCCCGGGAAAACAAAACCCATAACCCCACATACTTTCTCTCACTTTGAAGAGCTCTGTGGGCACTCTCAAAGCAGCCCGAGTTGGCACAAGTGGCAGCTTGTCCCTGGGCAGCATCTTGATATTCGTGGAAATCCAGCCGGCAGCCTGCCCCTGAGGAACAAGGGCCCTCCTGGTACTGACAAAGGCTTCTGCCCGGGGAAAGAAAACCCATCACCCCACGTTCCACATCTCAGTTTGCAGAGCTCCATGGGCACTCTCAAATCAGCCCAAGTTGGCACAGGTGGCAGCTTGTCCCTGGGCAGCATCTTGATATTTGTGGAAATCCTGCAGGCAGCCGGCCCCCAAGGGCCAAGGGCCGACCTGGTACTGACAAAGGCTTCTGCCAGGGGAAACAAAACCCAGCACCCCACGTTTCTGGTCACAGTTTGCAGAGCTCCGTGGGCACCCTAAAAGCAGCCCGAGTTGGCACAGGTGGCAGCTTGTCCCTGGGCAGCATCTTGATATTCGTGGAAATCCAGCAGGCAGTCGGCCCTGAAATTCCGAGGGCCTACCTGGTACTGACAAATGCTTCTGCCCGGGGAAACAAAACTCACCAACGCACGTTCCTGGTCTCACTTTGCAGAGCTCCAAGGGCACTCTCAAAGCAGCGCGAGTTGCCACAGGTGGCAGCTTGTCCTTTGGCAGCATCTTGATATTCATGGAAATCCAGCAGGCTGCCTGCCCTTAAAGACCAAGGGCCTACCTGTCACTGCAAATGCTTCTGCCCGGAGAAACAAAACTCAGCACCCCAGGTTCATGGTCTCAGTTTGCAGAGCTCCATGGGCACTCTCAAAGCAGCCCGAGTTGGCACAGGTGGCAGCTTGTCCCTGGGCAGCATCTTGATATTCGTGGAAATCTTGCTGCCAGCCTGCCCCTAAGGAACAAGGGCCTTCCTGGCACTGAGAGAGGCTTCTGCCCGGGAAAACAAAACCCACCACCCCACGTTCCACATCTCAGTTTGAAGAGCTCCGTGGGCACCGTCAAAGCAGCGCGAGTTGGCACAAGTTGCAGCTTGTCCCTGGGCAGCATCTTGATATTCGTGGAAATTGAGCCGCCAGCCTGCCCCTGATGAACAAGGGCCCTCCTGGTAATGACAAAGGCTTCTGCCCAGGGAAACAAAACCCACCACCCCACGTTCCACATCTCAGTTTGCAGAGCTCCATGGGCACTCTCAAAGCAGCCCGAGTTGGCACAGGTGGCAGCTTGTCCCTGGGCGGCATCTTGATATTCGTGGAAATCCAGAAGGCAGCCGGCCCTGAATTACGAGAGCCTACCTGGTACTGCAAATGCTTCTGCCCGGGGAAACAAAACTCACTAAGGCAAGTTCCTGGTCTCACTTTGCAGAGCTCCGTGGGCACCCTCTAAGCAGCGCGACTTAGCACAAGTGGAAGCTTGTCCCTGGGTGGCATCTTGATATTCGTGGAAATCCAGGAGGCAGCCGGCCCTGAATTACGAGAGCCTACCTGGTACTGCAAATGCTTCTGCCCGGGGAAACAAAACTCACCAAGGAATGTTCCTGGTCTCACTTTGCAGAGCTCCATGGGCACTCTCAAAGCAGCCCGAGTTGGCACAGGTGGCAGCTTGTCCCTGGGTGGCATCTTGATATGCGTGGAAATCCAGAAGGCAGACTGCCTCTAAGGGCTGAGGGCCTACTTGGTACTGACAAAGGCTTCTGCCCTGGAAAACAAAACCCATAACCCCACATACTTTCTCTCAGTTTGAAGAGCTCTGTGGGCACTCTCAAAGCAGCCCGAGTTGGCACAGGTGGCAGCTTGTCCCTGGGCGGCATCTTGATATTCGTGGAAATCCTGCAGGCAGCTGGCCCCCGAGGGCCAACGGCCTACCTGGTACTGACAAAGGCTTCTGCCCGGGAAAACAACACTCAGAACACCACGTTTCACATCTCAGTTTGCAGAGCTCCATGGGCACTCTCAAAGCAGCGCGAGTTGGCGCAGGTGGCAGCTTGTCCCTGGGCAGCATCTTGATATTCGTGGAAATCCAGCAGGCTGCCTGCCCTTAAGGACCGAGGGCCTACCTGGCACTTCAAATGCTTCTGCCCGGAGAAACAAAACTCAGCACCCCAGGTTCATGGTCTCAGTTTGCAGAGCTCCATGGGCACTCTCAAAGCAGCGCGAGTTGGCGCAGGTGGCAGCTTGTCCCTGGGCAGCATCTTGATATTCGTGGAAATCTTCCTGCCAGCCTGCCCCTAAGGAACAAGGGCCTACCTGGTACTGAGAGAGGCTTCTGCCCGGGAAAACAAAACCCACAACCCTACGTTCCTGGTCTCAGTTTTCAGAGCTCCGTGGGCACCCTCAAAGCAGGGCGAGTTGGCACAAGTTGCAGCTTGTCCCTGGGCAGCATCTTGATATTCGTGGAAATACAGCGGGCAGCCTGCCCCTGAGGAACAAGGGCCTACCTGGTACTGACAAAGGCTTCTGCCCTGGAAAACAAAACCCACCACCCCACGTTCCACATCTCAGTTTGCAGAGCTCCATGGGCACTCTCAAAGCAGCCCGAGTTGGCACAGGTGGCAATTTGTCCCTGGGCGGCATCTTGATATTCGTGGAAATCCTGCAGGCAGCCGGCCCCCAAGGGCCAAGGGCCTACCTGGTACTGACAATGGCTTCTGCCCGGGAAAACAAAAACCCAGCACCCCACGTTTCTGGTCTCAGTTTGCAGAGCACCATGGGCACTCTCAAAGCAGCGCGAGCTGGCACAGGTGGCAGCTTGTCCTTTGGCAGCATCTTGATATTCGTGGAAATCCAGCAGGCTGCCTGCCCTTAAGGACCAAGGGCCTACCTGTCATTGCAAATGTTACTGCCCAGAGAAACAAAACTCAGCACCTCACGTTAATGGTCCCAGTTTGCAGAGCTCCATGGGAACTCTCAAAGCAGCCCGAGTTGGCACAGGTGGCAGCTTGTCCCTGGGCAGCATCTTGATATTCGTGGAAATCTTGCTGCCAGCCTGCCCCTAAGGAACAAGGGCCTACCTGGTACTGAGAGAGGCTTCTGCCCGGGAAAACAAAACCCACAACCCTACGTTCCTGGTCTCAGTTTGCAGAGCTCCGTGGGCAACCTCAAAGCAGCGCGAGTTGGCACAAGTGGAAGCTGGTCCCTGGGCAGCATCTTGATATTCGTGGAAATCCAGGAGGCAGCCGGCCCTGAATTACGAGAGCCTACCTGGTACGGCAAATGCTTCTGCCTGGGGAAACAAAACTCACCAAGGCAAGTTCCTGGTCTCACTTTGCAGAGCTCCATGGGCACTCTCAAAGCAGCCCGAGTTGCAACAGGTGGCAGCTCGTCCCTGGGTGGCATCTTGATATGCGTGGAAATCCAGCAGGCAATCTACCTCTAAGGGCTGAGGGCCTACTTGGTACTGAAAAAGGCTTCTGCCCTGGAAAACAAAACCCATAACCCCAGATACTTTCTCTCAGTTTGAAGAGCTCCATGGGCACTCTCAAAGCAGCCCGAGTTGGCACAGGTGGCAGCTTGTCCCTGGGCGGCATCTTGATATTCGTGGAAATCCTGCAGGCAGCTGGCCCCCAAGGGCCAACGGCCTACCTGGTACTGACAAAGGCTTCTGCCCGGGAAAACAAAACCCATAACCCCACGTTCCACATCTCAGTTTGCAGAGCTCCGTGGGCACCCTCAAAGCAGCCCGAGTTGGCACAGGTGGCAGCTTGTCCCTGGGCAGCATCTTGATATTCGTGGAAATCCTGCAGGCTGCCAGCCCTTAAAGACCAAGGGCCTACCTGGCACTGCAAATGTTTCTGCCCAGAGAAACAAAACTCAGCACCTCACGTTAATGGTCCCAGTTTGCAGAGCTCCATGGGAACTCTCAAAGCAGCGCGAGTTGGCACAGGTGGCAGCTTGTCCCATGGCAGCATCTTGATATTCGTGGAAATCTTGCTGCCAGCCTGCCCCTAAGGAACAAGGACCCTCCTGGTACTGACAAAGGCTTCTGCCCGGGGAAAGAAAACCCATCACCCCACGTTCCACATCTCAGTTTGCAGAGCTCCATGGGCACTCTCAAATCAGCCCAAGTTGGCACAGGTGGCAGCTTGTCCCTGGGCAGCATCTTGATATTTGTGGAAATCCTGCAGGCAGCCGGCCCCCAAGGGCCAAGGGCCGACCTGGTACTGACAAAGGCTTCTGCCAGGGGAAACAAAACCCAGCACCCCACGTTTCTGGTCACAGTTTGCAGAGCTCCGTGGGCACTCTCAAAGCAGCCCGAGTTGGCACAGGTGGCAGCTTGTCCCTGGGCAGCATCTTGATATTCGTGGAAATCCAGCAGGCAGTCGGCCCTGAAATTCCGAGGGCCTACCTGGTACTGACAAATGCTTCTGCCCGGGGAAACAAAACTCACCAACGCACGTTCCTGGTCTCACTTTGCAGAGCTCCAAGGGCACTCTCAAAGCAGCGCGAGTTGGCACAGGTGGCAGCTTGTCCCTTGGCAGCATCTTGATATTCATGGAAATCCAGCAGGCTGCCTGCCCTTAAAGACCAAGGGCCTACCAGTCACTGCAAATGCTTCTGCCCAGAGAAACAAAACTCAGCACCCCAGGTTCATGGTCTCAGTTTGCAGAGCTCCATGGGCACTCTCAAAGCAGCCCGAGTTGGCACAGGTGGCAGCTTGTCCCTGGGCAGCCTATTGATATTCGTGGAAATCTTGCTGCCAGCCTGCCCCTAAGGAACAAGGGCCTTCCTGGCACTGAGAGAGGCTTCTGCCCGGGAAAACAAAACCCACCACCCCACGTTCCACATCTCAGTTTGAAGAGCTCCGTGGGCACCCTCAAAGCAGCGCGAGTTGGCACAAGTTGCAGCTTGTCCCTGGGCAGCATCTTGATATTCGTGGAAATTGAGCCGCCAGCCTGCCCCTGATGAACAAGGGCCCTCCTGGTAATGACAAAGGCTTCTGCCCAGGGAAACAAAACCCACCACCCCACGTTCCACATCTCAGTTTGCAGAGCTCCATGGGCACTCTCAAAGCAGCCCGAGTTGGCACAGGTGGCAGCTTGTCCCTGGGCGGCATCTTGATATTCATGGAAATCCAGAAGGCAGCCGGCCCTGAATTACGAGAGCCTACCTGGTACTGCAAATGCTTCTGCCCGGGGAAACAAAACTCACTAAGGCAAGTTCCTGGTCTCACTTTGCAGAGCTCCGTGGGCACCCTCTAAGCAGCGCGACTTAGCACAAGTGGAAGCTTGTCCCTGGGTGGCATCTTGATATTCGTGGAAATCCAGGAGGCAGCCGGCCCTGAATTACGAGAGCCTACATGGTACTGCAAATGCTTCTGCCCGGGGAAACAAAACTCACCAAGGCAAGTTCCTGGTCTCAGTTTGCAGAGCTCCATGGGCACTCTCAAAGCAGCCCGAGTTGGCACAGGTGGCAGCTTGTCCCTGGGTGGCATCTTGATATGCGTGGAAATCCAGAAGGCAGACTGCCTCTAAGGGCTGAGGGCCTACTTGGTACTGACAAAGGCTTCTGCCCTGGAAAACAAAACCCAGAACCCCACATACTTTCTCTCAGTTTGAAGAGCTCTGTGGGCACTCTCAAAGCAGCCCGAGTTGGCACAGGTGGCAGCTTGTCCCTGGGCGGCATCTTGATATTCGTGGAAATCCTGCAGGCAGCTGGCCCCCGAGGGCCAACGGCCTACCTGGTACTGACAAAGGCTTCTGCCCGGGAAAACAACACTCAGAACACCACGTTTCACATCTCAGTTTGCAGAGCTCCATGGGCACTCTCAAAGCAGCGCGAGTTGGCGCAGGTGGCAGCTTGTCCCTGGGCAGCATCTTGATATTCGTGGAAATCCAGCAGGCTGCCTGCCCTTAAGGACCGAGGGCCTACCTGGCACTTCAAATGCTTCTGCCCGGAGAAACAAAACTCAGCACCCCAGGTTCATGGTCTCAGTTTGCAGAGCTCCATGGGCACTCTCAAAGCAGCGCGAGTTGGCGCAGGTGGCAGCTTGTCCCTGGGCAGCATCTTGATATTCGTGGAAATCTTCCTGCCAGCCTGCCCCTAAGGAACAAGGGCCTACCTGGTACTGAGAGAGGCTTCTGCCCGGGAAAACAAAACCCACAACCCTACGTTCCTGGTCTCAGTTTTCAGAGCTCCGTGGGCACCCTCAAAGCAGGGCGAGTTGGCACAAGTTGCAGCTTGTCCCTGGGCAGCATCTTGATATTCGTGGAAATACAGCGGGCAGCCTGCCCCTGAGGAACAAGGGCGTACCTGGTACTGACAAAGGCTTCTGCCCTGGAAAACAAAACCCACCACCCCACGTTCCACATCTCAGTTTGCAGAGCTCCATGGGCACTCTCAAAGCAGCCCGAGTTGGCACAGGTGGCAATTTGTCCCTGGGCGGCATCTTGATATTCGTGGAAATCCTGCAGGCAGCCGGCCCCCAAGGGCCAAGGGCCTACCTGGTACTGACAATGGCTTCTGCCCGGGAAAACAAAACCCAGCACCCCACGTTTCTGGTCTCAGTTTGCAGAGCACCATGGGCACTCTCAAAGCAGCGCGAGCTGGCACAGGTGGCAGCTTGTCCTTTGGCAGCATCTTGATATTCGTGGAAATCCAGCAGGCTGCCTGCCCTTAAGGACCAAGGGCCTACCTGTCATTGCAAATGTTACTGCCCAGAGAAACAAAACTCAGCACCTCACGTTAATGGTCCCAGTTTGCAGAGCTCCATGGGAACTCTCAAAGCAGCCCGAGTTGGCACAGGTGGCAGCTTGTCCCTGGGCAGCATCTTGATATTCGTGGAAATCTTGCTGCCAGCCTGCCCCTAAGGAACAAGGGCCTACCTGGTACTGAGAGAGGCTTCTGCCCGGGAAAACAAAACCCACAACCCTACGTTCCTGGTCTCAGTTTGCAGAGCTCCGTGGGCAACCTCAAAGCAGCGCGAGTTGGCACAAGTGGAAGCTGGTCCCTGGGCAGCATCTTGATATTCGTGGAAATCCAGGAGGCAGCCGGCCCTGAATTACGAGAGCCTACCTGGTACGGCAAATGCTTCTGCCTGGGGAAACAAAACTCACCAAGGCAAGTTCCTGGTCTCACTTTGCAGAGCTCCATGGGCACTCTCAAAGCAGCCCGAGTTGCAACAGGTGGCAGCTCGTCCCTGGGTGGCATCTTGATATGCGTGGAAATCCAGCAGGCAGTCTACCTCTAAGGGCTGAGGGCCTACTTGGTACTGACAAAGGCTTCTGCCCTGGAAAACAAAACCCATAACCCCAGATACTTTCTCTCAGTTTGAAGAGCTCCATGGGCACTCTCAAAGCAGCCCGAGTTGGCACAGGTGGCAGCTTGTCCCTGGGCGGCATCTTGATATTCGTGGAAATCCTGCAGGCAGCTGGCCCCCAAGGGCCAACGGCCTACCTGGTACTGACAAAGGCTTCTGCCCGGGAAAACAAAACCCATAACCCCACGTTCCACATCTCAGTTTGCAGAGCTCCGTGGGCACCCTCAAAGCAGCCCGAGTTGGCACAGGTGGCAGCTTGTCCCTGGGCAGCATCTTGATATTCGTGGAAATCCTGCAGGCTGCCAGCCCTTAAAGACCAAGGGCCTACCTGGCACTGCAAATGTTTCTGCCCAGAGAAACAAAACTCAGCACCTCACGTTAATGGTCCCAGTTTGCAGAGCTCCATGGGAACTCTCAAAGCAGCCCGAGTTGGCACAGGTGGCAGCTTGTCCCTGGGCAGCATCTTGATATTCGTGGAAATCTTGCTGCCAGCCTGCCCCTAAGGAACAAGGGCCTACCTGGTACTGAGAGAGGCTTCTGCCCGGGAAAACAAAACCCACAACCCTACGTTCCTGGTCTCAGTTTGCAGAGCTCCGTGGGCACCCTCAAAGCAGCGCGAGTTGGCACAAGTGGAAGCTGGTCCCTGGGCGGCATCTTGATATTCGTGGAAATCCAGGAGGCAGCCGGCCCTGAATTACGAGAGCCTACCTGGTACTGCAAATGCTTCTGCCCGGGGAAACAAAACTCACCAAGGCAAGTTCCTGGTCTCACTTTGCAGAGCTCCATGGGCACTCTCAAAGCAGCCCGAGTTGGCACAGGTGGCAGCTTGTCCCTGGGCGGCATCTTGATATGCGTGGAAATCCTGCAGGCAGCTGGCCCCCAAGGGCCAACGGCCTACCTGGTACTGACAAAGGCTTCTGCCCGGGAAAACAAAACTCAGAACACCACTTTCCTGGTCTCAGTTTTTAGAGCTCCATGGGCACTCTCAAAGCAGCCCGAGTTGGCACAGGTGGCAGCTTGTCCCTGGGCGGAAACCAGATTTTCGTGGAAATCCTGGTGCCAGTCTCCCCCAAAGGGCCGAGGGCCTACCTGGTCCTGTAAATGTTTCTGCCCGGGAAAACAAAACCCACAAACCCACGTTCCTGGTCTCAGTTTGAAGAACTCCGTGGGCACTCTCAAAGCAGCCCGAGTTGGCACAGGTGGCAGAATATCCCTGGGCAGCATCTTGATATTCGTGGAAATCTTCCTGCCAGCCTGCCCCTAAGGAACAAGGGCCGACCTGGTACTGAGAGAGGCTTCTGCCCTGGAAAACAAAACCCAAAACCCTACGTTCCTGGTCTCAGTTTGCAGAGCTCCGTGGGCACCCTCAAAGCAGCCCGAGTTGGCACAGGTTGCAGCTTGTCCCTGGGCAGCATCTTGATATTCGTGGAAATCCAGCAGGCTGCCTGCCCTTAAGGACCGAGGGCCTACCTGGCAATGCAAATGCTTCTGCCCGGAGAAACAAAACTCAGCACCCCAGGTTCATGGTCTCAGTTTGCAGAGCTCCATGGGCACTCTCAAAACAGTGCGAGCTGGCGCAGGTGGCAGCTTGTCCCTGGGCAGCATCTTGATATTCGTGGAAATCCAGCAGGCTGCCAGCTGTTAAAGACCAAGGGCCTACCTGGCACTTCAAATGTTTCTGGCCAGAGAAACAAAACTCAGCACCTCACGTTAATGGTCCCAGTTTGCAGAGCTCCATGGGAACTCTCAAAGCAGCCCGAGTTGGCACAGGTGGCAGCTTGTCCCTGGGCAGCATCTTGATATTCGTGGAAATCTTTCTGCCAGCCTGCCCCTAAGGAACAAGGACCCTCCTGGTACTGACAAAGGCTTCTGCCCGGGAAAACAAAATCCATAACCCCACATACTTTCTCTCAGTTTGAAGAGCTCCGTGGGCACTCTCAAAGCAGCCCGAGTTGGCACAGGTGGCAGCTTGTCCCTGGGCAGCATCTTGATATTCGTGGAAATCCTGCAGGCAGCTGGCCCCCAAGGGCCAAGGCCTGACCAGGTACTGACAAAGGCTTCTGCCCGGGAAAACAAAACCCATAACCCCACGTTTCTGGTCTCAGTTTGCAGAGCACCATGGGCACTCTCAAAGCAGCCCGAGTTAGCACAGGTGGCAGCTTGTCCCTGGGCGGCATCTTGATATTCGTGGAATTCCAGCAGGCTGCCTGCCCTTAAGGACCGAGGGCCTACCTGGGACTGACAAAGGCTTCTGCCCGGGGAAACAAAACTCAGCACCCCAGGTTCATGGTCTCAGTTTGCAGAGCACCATGGGCACTCTCAAAGCAGCCCGAGTTAGCACAGGTGGCAGCTTGTCCCTGGGCAGCATCTTGATATTCGTGGAATTCCAGCAGGCTGCCTGCCCTTAAGGACCGAGGGCCTACCTGGGACTGACAAAGGCTTCTGCCCGGAGAAACAAAACTCAGCACCCCAGGTTCATGGTCTCAGTTTGCAGAGCTCCATGGGCACTCTCAAAGCAGCCCGAGTTGGCACAGGTGGCAGCTTGTCCCTGGGCAGCATCTTGATATTCGTGGAAATCCAGCCGGCAGCCTGCCCCTGAGGAACAAGGGCCTACCTGGTACTGACAAAGGCTTCTGCCCTGGAAAACAAAACCCACCACCCCACGTTCCACATCTCAGTTTGCAGAGCTCCATGGGCACTCTCAAAGCAGCCCGAGTTGGCACAGGTGGCAATTTGTCCCTGGGCGGCATCTTGATATTCGTGGAAATCCTGCAGGCAGCCGGCCCCCAAGGGCCAAGGGCCTACCTGGTACTGACAATGGCTTCTGCCCGGGAAAACAAAACCCAGCACCCCACGTTTCTGGTCTCAGTTTGCAGAGCACCATGGGCACTCTCAAAGCAGCGCGAGCTGGCACAGGTGGCAGCTTGTCCTTTGGCAGCATCTTGATATTCGTGGAAATCCAGCAGGCTGCCTGCCCTTAAGGACCAAGGGCCTACCTGTCATTGCAAATGTTACTGCCCAGAGAAACAAAATTCAGCACCTCACGTTAATGGTCCCAGTTTGCAGAGCTCCATGGGAACTCTCAAAGCAGCCCGAGTTGGCACAGGTGGCAGCTTGTCCCTGGGCAGCATCTTGATATTCGTGGAAATCTTGCTGCCAGCCTGCCCCTAAGGAACAAGGGCCTACCTGGTACTGAGAGAGGCTTCTGCCCGGGAAAACAAAACCCACAACCCTACGTTCCTGGTCTCAGTTTGCAGAGCTCCGTGGGCAACCTCAAAGCAGCGCGAGTTGGCACAAGTGGAAGCTGGTCCCTGGGCAGCATCTTGATATTCGTGGAAATCCAGGAGGCAGCCGGCCCTGAATTACGAGAGCCTACCTGGTACGGCAAATGCTTCTGCCTGGGGAAACAAAACTCACCAAGGCAAGTTCCTGGTCTCACTTTGCAGAGCTCCATGGGCACTCTCAAAGCAGCCCGAGTTGCAACAGGTGGCAGCTCGTCCCTGGGTGGCATCTTGATATGCGTGGAAATCCAGCAGGCAGTCTACCTCTAAGGGCTGAGGGCCTACTTGGTACTGACAAAGGCTTCTGCCCTGGAAAACAAAACCCAGCACCCCACGTTTCTGGTCTCAGTTTGCAGAGCACCATGGGCACTCTCAAAGCAGCGCGAGCTGGCACAGGTGGCAGCTTGTCCTTTGGCAGCATCTTGATATTCGTGGAAATCCAGCAGGCTGCCTGCCCTTAAGGACCAAGGGCCTACCTGTCATTGCAAATGTTACTGCCCAGAGAAACAAAACTCAGCACCTCACGTTAATGGTCCCAGTTTGCAGAGCTCCATGGGAACTCTCAAAGCAGCCCGAGTTGGCACAGGTGGCAGCTTGTCCCTGGGCAGCATCTTGATATTCGTGGAAATCTTGCTGCCAGCCTGCCCCTAAGGAACAAGGGCCTACCTGGTACTGAGAGAGGCTTCTGCCCGGGAAAACAAAACCCACAACCCTACGTTCCTGGTCTCAGTTTGCAGAGCTCCGTGGGCAACCTCAAAGCAGCGCGAGTTGGCACAAGTGGAAGCTGGTCCCTGGGCAGCATCTTGATATTCGTGGAAATCCAGGAGGCAGCCGGCCCTGAATTACGAGAGCCTACCTGGTACGGCAAATGCTTCTGCCTGGGGAAACAAAACTCACCAAGGCAAGTTCCTGGTCTCACTTTGCAGAGCTCCATGGGCACTCTCAAAGCAGCCCGAGTTGCAACAGGTGGCAGCTCGTCCCTGGGTGGCATCTTGATATGCGTGGAAATCCAGCAGGCAGTCTACCTCTAAGGGCTGAGGGCCTACTTGGTACTGACAAAGGCTTCTGCCCTGGAAAACAAAACCCATAACCCCAGATACTTTCTCTCAGTTTGAAGAGCTCCATGGGCACTCTCAAAGCAGCCCGAGTTGGCACAGGTGGCAGCTTGTCCCTGGGCGGCATCTTGATATTCGTGGAAATCCTGCAGGCAGCTGGCCCCCAAGGGCCAACGGCCTACCTGGTACTGACAAAGGCTTCTGCCCGGGAAAACAAAACCCATAACCCCACGTTCCACATCTCAGTTTGCAGAGCTCCGTGGGCACCCTCAAAGCAGCCCGAGTTGGCACAGGTGGCAGCTTGTCCCTGGGCAGCATCTTGATATTCGTGGAAATCCTGCAGGCTGCCAGCCCTTAAAGACCAAGGGCCTACCTGGCACTGCAAATGTTTCTGCCCAGAGAAACAAAACTCAGCACCTCACGTTAATGGTCCCAGTTTGCAGAGCTCCATGGGAACTCTCAAAGCAGCCCGAGTTGGCACAGGTGGCAGCTTGTCCCTGGGCAGCATCTTGATATTCGTGGAAATCTTGCTGCCAGCCTGCCCCTAAGGAACAAGGGCCTACCTGGTACTGAGAGAGGCTTCTGCCCGGGAAAACAAAACCCACAACCCTACGTTCCTGGTCTCAGTTTGCAGAGCTCCGTGGGCACCCTCAAAGCAGCGCGAGTTGGCACAAGTGGAAGCTGGTCCCTGGGCGGCATCTTGATATTCGTGGAAATCCAGGAGGCAGCCGGCCCTGAATTACGAGAGCCTACCTGGTACTGCAAATGCTTCTGCCCGGGGAAACAAAACTCACCAAGGCAAGTTCCTGGTCTCACTTTGCAGAGCTCCATGGGCACTCTCAAAGCAGCCCGAGTTGGCACAGGTGGCAGCTTGTCCCTGGGCGGCATCTTGATATGCGTGGAAATCCTGCAGGCAGCTGGCCCCCAAGGGCCAACGGCCTACCTGGTACTGACAAAGGCTTCTGCCCGGGAAAACAAAACTCAGAACACCACTTTCCTGGTCTCAGTTTTTAGAGCTCCATGGGCACTCTCAAAGCAGCCCGAGTTGGCACAGGTGGCAGCTTGTCCCTGGGCGGAAACCAGATTTTCGTGGAAATCCTGGTGCCAGTCTCCCCCAAAGGGCCGAGGGCCTACCTGGTCCTGTAAATGTTTCTGCCCGGGAAAACAAAACCCACAAACCCACGTTCCTGGTCTCAGTTTGAAGAACTCCGTGGGCACTCTCAAAGCAGCCCGAGTTGGCACAGGTGGCAGAATATCCCTGGGCAGCATCTTGATATTCGTGGAAATCTTCCTGCCAGCCTGCCCCTAAGGAACAAGGGCCGACCTGGTACTGAGAGAGGCTTCTGCCCTGGAAAACAAAACCCAAAACCCTACGTTCCTGGTCTCAGTTTGCAGAGCTCCGTGGGCACCCTCAAAGCAGCCCGAGTTGGCACAGGTTGCAGCTTGTCCCTGGGCAGCATCTTGATATTCGTGGAAATCCAGCAGGCTGCCTGCCCTTAAGGACCGAGGGCCTACCTGGCAATGCAAATGCTTCTGCCCGGAGAAACAAAACTCAGCACCCCAGGTTCATGGTCTCAGTTTGCAGAGCTCCATGGGCACTCTCAAAACAGTGCGAGCTGGCGCAGGTGGCAGCTTGTCCCTGGGCAGCATCTTGATATTCGTGGAAATCCAGCAGGCTGCCAGCTGTTAAAGACCAAGGGCCTACCTGGCACTTCAAATGTTTCTGGCCAGAGAAACAAAACTCAGCACCTCACGTTAATGGTCCCAGTTTGCAGAGCTCCATGGGAACTCTCAAAGCAGCCCGAGTTGGCACAGGTGGCAGCTTGTCCCTGGGCAGCATCTTGATATTCGTGGAAATCTTTCTGCCAGCCTGCCCCTAAGGAACAAGGACCCTCCTGGTACTGACAAAGGCTTCTGCCCGGGAAAACAAAATCCATAACCCCACATACTTTCTCTCAGTTTGAAGAGCTCCGTGGGCACTCTCAAAGCAGCCCGAGTTGGCACAGGTGGCAGCTTGTCCCTGGGCAGCATCTTGATATTCGTGGAAATCCTGCAGGCAGCTGGCCCCCAAGGGCCAAGGCCTGACCAGGTACTGACAAAGGCTTCTGCCCGGGAAAACAAAACCCATAACCCCACGTTTCTGGTCTCAGTTTGCAGAGCACCATGGGCACTCTCAAAGCAGCCCGAGTTAGCACAGGTGGCAGCTTGTCCCTGGGCGGCATCTTGATATTCGTGGAATTCCAGCAGGCTGCCTGCCCTTAAGGACCGAGGGCCTACCTGGGACTGACAAAGGCTTCTGCCCGGGGAAACAAAACTCAGCACCCCAGGTTCATGGTCTCAGTTTGCAGAGCACCATGGGCACTCTCAAAGCAGCCCGAGTTAGCACAGGTGGCAGCTTGTCCCTGGGCAGCATCTTGATATTCGTGGAATTCCAGCAGGCTGCCTGCCCTTAAGGACCGAGGGCCTACCTGGGACTGACAAAGGCTTCTGCCCGGAGAAACAAAACTCAGCACCCCAGGTTCATGGTCTCAGTTTGCAGAGCTCCATGGGCACTCTCAAAGCAGCCCGAGTTGGCACAGGTGGCAGCTTGTCCCTGGGCAGCATCTTGATATTCGTGGAAATCCAGCCGGCAGCCTGCCCCTGAGGAACAAGGGCCTACCTGGTACTGACAAAGGCTTCTGCCCTGGAAAACAAAACCCACCACCCCACGTTCCACATCTCAGTTTGCAGAGCTCCATGGGCACTCTCAAAGCAGCCCGAGTTGGCACAGGTGGCAATTTGTCCCTGGGCGGCATCTTGATATTCGTGGAAATCCTGCAGGCAGCCGGCCCCCAAGGGCCAAGGGCCTACCTGGTACTGACAATGGCTTCTGCCCGGGAAAACAAAACCCAGCACCCCACGTTTCTGGTCTCAGTTTGCAGAGCACCATGGGCACTCTCAAAGCAGCGCGAGCTGGCACAGGTGGCAGCTTGTCCTTTGGCAGCATCTTGATATTCGTGGAAATCCAGCAGGCTGCCTGCCCTTAAGGACCAAGGGCCTACCTGTCATTGCAAATGTTACTGCCCAGAGAAACAAAATTCAGCACCTCACGTTAATGGTCCCAGTTTGCAGAGCTCCATGGGAACTCTCAAAGCAGCCCGAGTTGGCACAGGTGGCAGCTTGTCCCTGGGCAGCATCTTGATATTCGTGGAAATCTTGCTGCCAGCCTGCCCCTAAGGAACAAGGGCCTACCTGGTACTGAGAGAGGCTTCTGCCCGGGAAAACAAAACCCACAACCCTACGTTCCTGGTCTCAGTTTGCAGAGCTCCGTGGGCAACCTCAAAGCAGCGCGAGTTGGCACAAGTGGAAGCTGGTCCCTGGGCAGCATCTTGATATTCGTGGAAATCCAGGAGGCAGCCGGCCCTGAATTACGAGAGCCTACCTGGTACGGCAAATGCTTCTGCCTGGGGAAACAAAACTCACCAAGGCAAGTTCCTGGTCTCACTTTGCAGAGCTCCATGGGCACTCTCAAAGCAGCCCGAGTTGCAACAGGTGGCAGCTCGTCCCTGGGTGGCATCTTGATATGCGTGGAAATCCAGCAGGCAGTCTACCTCTAAGGGCTGAGGGCCTACTTGGTACTGACAAAGGCTTCTGCCCTGGAAAACAAAACCCATAACCCCAGATACTTTCTCTCAGTTTGAAGAGCTCCATGGGCACTCTCAAAGCAGCCCGAGTTGGCACAGGTGGCAGCTTGTCCCTGGGCGGCATCTTGATATTCGTGGAAATCCTGCAGGCAGCTGGCCCCCAAGGGCCAACGGCCTACCTGGTACTGACAAAGGCTTCTGCCCGGGAAAACAAAACCCATAACCCCACGTTCCACATCTCAGTTTGCAGAGCTCCGTGGGCACCCTCAAAGCAGCCCGAGTTGGCACAGGTGGCAGCTTGTCCCTGGGCAGCATCTTGATATTCGTGGAAATCCTGCAGGCTGCCAGCCCTTAAAGACCAAGGGCCTACCTGGCACTGCAAATGTTTCTGCCCAGAGAAACAAAACTCAGCACCTCACGTTAATGGTCCCAGTTTGCAGAGCTCCATGGGAACTCTCAAAGCAGCCCGAGTTGGCACAGGTGGCAGCTTGTCCCTGGGCAGCATCTTGATATTCGTGGAAATCTTGCTGCCAGCCTGCCCCTAAGGAACAAGGGCCTACCTGGTACTGAGAGAGGCTTCTGCCCGGGAAAACAAAACCCACAACCCTACGTTCCTGGTCTCAGTTTGCAGAGCTCCGTGGGCACCCTCAAAGCAGCGCGAGTTGGCACAAGTGGAAGCTGGTCCCTGGGCGGCATCTTGATATTCGTGGAAATCCAGGAGGCAGCCGGCCCTGAATTACGAGAGCCTACCTGGTACTGCAAATGCTTCTGCCCGGGGAAACAAAACTCACCAAGGCAAGTTCCTGGTCTCACTTTGCAGAGCTCCATGGGCACTCTCAAAGCAGCCCGAGTTGGCACAGGTGGCAGCTTGTCCCTGGGCGGCATCTTGATATGCGTGGAAATCCTGCAGGCAGCTGGCCCCCAAGGGCCAACGGCCTACCTGGTACTGACAAAGGCTTCTGCCCGGGAAAACAAAACTCAGAACACCACTTTCCTGGTCTCAGTTTTTAGAGCTCCATGGGCACTCTCAAAGCAGCCCGAGTTGGCACAGGTGGCAGCTTGTCCCTGGGCGGAAACCAGATTTTCGTGGAAATCCTGGTGCCAGTCTCCCCCAAAGGGCCGAGGGCCTACCTGGTCCTGTAAATGTTTCTGCCCGGGAAAACAAAACCCACAAACCCAAGTTCCTGGTCTCAGTTTGAAGAACTCCGTGGGCACTCTCAAAGCAGCCCGAGTTGGCACAGGTGGCAGAATATCCCTGGGCAGCATCTTGATATTCGTGGAAATCTTCCTGCCAGCCTGCCCCTATGGAACAAGGGCCGACCTGGTACTGAGAGAGGCTTCTGCCCTGGAAAACAAAACCCAAAACCCTACGTTCCTGGTCTCAGTTTGCAGAGCTCCGTGGGCACCCTCAAAGCAGCCCGAGTTGGCACAGGTTGCAGCTTGTCCCTGGGCAGCATCTTGATATTCGTGGAAATCCAGCAGGCTGCCTGCCCTTAAGGACCGAGGGCCTACCTGGCAATGCAAATGCTTCTGCCCGGAGAAACAAAACTCAGCACCCCAGGTTCATGGTCTCAGTTTGCAGAGCTCCATGGGCACTCTCAAAACAGTGCGAGCTGGCGCAGGTGGCAGCTTGTCCCTGGGCAGCATCTTGATATTCGTGGAAATCCAGCAGGCTGCCAGCTGTTAAAGACCAAGGGCCTACCTGGCACTTCAAATGTTTCTGGCCAGAGAAACAAAACTCAGCACCTCACGTTAATGGTCCCAGTTTGCAGAGCTCCATGGGAACTCTCAAAGCAGCCCGAGTTGGCACAGGTGGCAGCTTGTCCCTGGGCAGCATCTTGATATTCGTGGAAATCTTTCTGCCAGCCTGCCCCTAAGGAACAAGGACCCTCCTGGTACTGACAAAGGCTTCTGCCCGGGAAAACAAAATCCATAACCCCACATACTTTCTCTCAGTTTGAAGAGCTCCGTGGGCACTCTCAAAGCAGCCCGAGTTGGCACAGGTGGCAGCTTGTCCCTGGGCAGCATCTTGATATTCGTGGAAATCCTGCAGGCAGCTGGCCCCCAAGGGCCAAGGCCTGACCAGGTACTGACAAAGGCTTCTGCCCGGGAAAACAAAACCCATAACCCCACGTTTCTGGTCTCAGTTTGCAGAGCACCATGGGCACTCTCAAAGCAGCCCGAGTTAGCACAGGTGGCAGCTTGTCCCTGGGCGGCATCTTGATATTCGTGGAATTCCAGCAGGCTGCCTGCCCTTAAGGACCGAGGGCCTACCTGGGACTGACAAAGGCTTCTGCCCGGGGAAACAAAACTCAGCACCCCAGGTTCATGGTCTCAGTTTGCAGAGCACCATGGGCACTCTCAAAGCAGCCCGAGTTAGCACAGGTGGCAGCTTGTCCCTGGGCAGCATCTTGATATTCGTGGAATTCCAGCAGGCTGCCTGCCCTTAAGGACCGAGGGCCTACCTGGGACTGACAAAGGCTTCTGCCCGGAGAAACAAAACTCAGCACCCCAGGTTCATGGTCTCAGTTTGCAGAGCTCCATGGGCACTCTCAAAGCAGCCCGAGTTGGCACAGGTGGCAGCTTGTCCCTGGGCAGCATCTTGATATTCGTGGAAATCCAGCCGGCAGCCTGCCCCTGAGGAACAAGGGCCTACCTGGTACTGACAAAGGCTTCTGCCCTGGAAAACAAAACCCACCACCCCACGTTCCACATCTCAGTTTGCAGAGCTCCATGGGCACTCTCAAAGCAGCCCGAGTTGGCACAGGTGGCAATTTGTCCCTGGGCGGCATCTTGATATTCGTGGAAATCCTGCAGGCAGCCGGCCCCCAAGGGCCAAGGGCCTACCTGGTACTGACAATGGCTTCTGCCCGGGAAAACAAAACCCAGCACCCCACGTTTCTGGTCTCAGTTTGCAGAGCACCATGGGCACTCTCAAAGCAGCGCGAGTTGGCACAGGTGGCAGCTTGTCCTTTGGCAGCATCTTGATATTCGTGGAAATCCAGCAGGCTGCCTGCCCTTAAGGACCAAGGGCCTACCTGTCATTGCAAATGTTACTGCCCAGAGAAACAAAATTCAGCACCTCACGTTAGTGGTCCCAGTTTGCAGAGCTCCATGGGAACTCTCAAAGCAGCCCGAGTTGGCACAGGTGGCAGCTTGTCCCTGGGCAGCATCTTGATATTCGTGGAAATCTTGCTGCCAGCCTGCCCCTAAGGAACAAGGGCCTACCTGGTACTGAGAGAGGCTTCTGCCCGGGAAAACAAAACCCACAACCCTACGTTCCTGGTCTCAGTTTGCAGAGCTCCGTGGGCAACCTCAAAGCAGCGCGAGTTGGCACAAGTGGAAGCTGGTCCCTGGGCAGCATCTTGATATTCGTGGAAATCCAGGAGGCAGCCGGCCCTGAATTACGAGAGCCTACCTGGTACGGCAAATGCTTCTGCCTGGGGAAACAAAACTCACCAAGGCAAGTTCCTGGTCTCACTTTGCAGAGCTCCATGGGCACTCTCAAAGCAGCCCGAGTTGCAACAGGTGGCAGCTCGTCCCTGGGTGGCATCTTGATATGCGTGGAAATCCAGCAGGCAGTCTACCTCTAAGGGCTGAGGGCCTACTTGGTACTGACAAAGGCTTCTGCCCTGGAAAACAAAACCCATAACCCCAGATACTTTCTCTCAGTTTGAAGAGCTCCATGGGCACTCTCAAAGCAGCCCGAGTTGGCACAGGTGGCAGCTTGTCCCTGGGCGGCATCTTGATATTCGTGGAAATCCTGCAGGCAGCTGGCCCCCAAGGGCCAACGGCCTACCTGGTACTGACAAAGGCTTCTGCCCGGGAAAACAAAACCCATAACCCCACGTTCCACATCTCAGTTTGCAGAGCTCCGTGGGCACCCTCAAAGCAGCCCGAGTTGGCACAGGTGGCAGCTTGTCCCTGGGCAGCATCTTGATATTCGTGGAAATCCTGCAGGCTGCCAGCCCTTAAAGACCAAGGGCCTACCTGGCACTGCAAATGTTTCTGCCCAGAGAAACAAAACTCAGCACCTCACGTTAATGGTCCCAGTTTGCAGAGCTCCATGGGAACTCTCAAAGCAGCCCGAGTTGGCACAGGTGGCAGCTTGTCCCTGGGCAGCATCTTGATATTCGTGGAAATCTTGCTGCCAGCCTGCCCCTAAGGAACAAGGGCCTACCTGGTACTGAGAGAGGCTTCTGCCCGGGAAAACAAAACCCACAACCCTACGTTCCTGGTCTCAGTTTGCAGAGCTCCGTGGGCACCCTCAAAGCAGCGCGAGTTGGCACAAGTGGAAGCTGGTCCCTGGGCGGCATCTTGATATTCGTGGAAATCCAGGAGGCAGCCGGCCCTGAATTACGAGAGCCTACCTGGTACTGCAAATGCTTCTGCCCGGGGAAACAAAACTCACCAAGGCAAGTTCCTGGTCTCACTTTGCAGAGCTCCATGGGCACTCTCAAAGCAGCCCGAGTTGGCACAGGTGGCAGCTTGTCCCTGGGCGGCATCTTGATATGTGTGGAAATCCTGCAGGCAGCTGGCCCCCAAGGGCCAACGGCCTACCTGGTACTGACAAAGGCTTCTGCCCGGGAAAACAAAACTCAGAACACCACTTTCCTGGTCTCAGTTTTTAGAGCTCCATGGGCACTCTCAAAGCAGCCCGAGTTGGCACAGGTGGCAGCTTGTCCCTGGGCGGAAACCAGATTTTCGTGGAAATCCTGGTGCCAGTCTCCCCCTGAGGGCCGAGGGCCTACCTGGTCCTGTAAATGTTTCTGCCCGGGAAAACAAAACCCACAAACCCACGTTCCTGGTCTCAGTTTGAAGAACTCCGTGGGCACTCTCAAAGCAGCCCGAGTTGGCACAGGTGGCAGAATATCCCTGGGCAGCATCTTGATATTCGTGGAAATCTTCCTGCCAGCCTGCCCCTATGGAACAAGGGCCGACCTGGTACTGAGAGAGGCTTCTGCCCTGGAAAACAAAACCCAAAACCCTACGTTCCTGGTCTCAGTTTGCAGAGCTCCGTGGGCACCCTCAAAGCAGCCCGAGTTGGCACAGGTTGCAGCTTGTCCCTGGGCAGCATCTTGATATTCGTGGAAATCCAGCAGGCTGCCTGCCCTTAAGGACCGAGGGCCTACCTGGCAATGCAAATGCTTCTGCCCGGAGAAACAAAACTCAGCACCCCAGGTTCATGGTCTCAGTTTGCAGAGCTCCATGGGCACTCTCAAAACAGTGCGAGCTGGCGCAGGTGGCAGCTTGTCCCTGGGCAGCATCTTGATATTCGTGGAAATCCAGCAGGCTGCCAGCTGTTAAAGACCAAGGGCCTACCTGGCACTTCAAATGTTTCTGGCCAGAGAAACAAAACTCAGCACCTCACGTTAATGGTCCCAGTTTGCAGAGCTCCATGGGAACTCTCAAAGCAGCCCGAGTTGGCACAGGTGGCAGCTTGTCCCTGGGCAGCATCTTGATATTCGTGGAAATCTTTCTGCCAGCCTGCCCCTAAGGAACAAGGACCCTCCTGGTACTGACAAAGGCTTCTGCCCGGGAAAACAAAATCCATAACCCCACATACTTTCTCTCAGTTTGAAGAGCTCCGTGGGCACTCTCAAAGCAGCCCGAGTTGGCACAGGTGGCAGCTTGTCCCTGGGCAGCATCTTGATATTCGTGGAAATCCTGCAGGCAGCTGGCCCCCAAGGGCCAAGGCCTGACCAGGTACTGACAAAGGCTTCTGCCCGGGAAAACAAAACCCATAACCCCACGTTTCTGGTCTCAGTTTGCAGAGCACCATGGGCACTCTCAAAGCAGCCCGAGTTAGCACAGGTGGCAGCTTGTCCCTGGGCGGCATCTTGATATTCGTGGAATTCCAGCAGGCTGCCTGCCCTTAAGGACCGAGGGCCTACCTGGGACTGACAAAGGCTTCTGCCCGGGGAAACAAAACTCAGCACCCCAGGTTCATGGTCTCAGTTTGCAGAGCACCATGGGCACTCTCAAAGCAGCCCGAGTTAGCACAGGTGGCAGCTTGTCCCTGGGCAGCATCTTGATATTCGTGGAATTCCAGCAGGCTGCCTGCCCTTAAGGACCGAGGGGCCTACCTGGGACTGACAAAGGCTTCTGCCCGGAGAAACAAAACTCAGCACCCCAGGTTCATGGTCTCAGTTTGCAGAGCTCCATGGGCACTCTCAAAGCAGCCCGAGTTGGCACAGGTGGCAGCTTGTCCCTGGGCAGCATCTTGATATTCGTGGAAATCTTGCTGCCAGCCTGCCCCTAAGGAACAAGGGCCTACCTGGCACTGACAAAGGCTTCTGCCCGGGAAAACAAAACCCACAACCCTACGTTCCTGGTCTCAGTTTGCAGAGCTCCGTGGGCACCCCCAAAGCAGCGCGAGTTGGCACAAGTGGCAGCTTGTCCCTGGGCAGCATCTTGATATTCGTGGAAATCCAGCAGGCAGCCTGCCCCTGAGGAACAAGGGCCCTCCTGGTACTGACAAAGGCTTCTGCCCGGGAAAACAAAACCCATGACCGCACGTTCCACATCTCAGTTTGCAGAGCTCCGTGGGCACCCTCAAAGCAGCCCGAGTTGGCACAGGTGCCAGCTTTTCCCTGGGCGGCATCTTGATATTCGTGGAAATCCTGCAGGCAGCTGGCCCCCAAGGGCCAAGGGCCTACCTGGTACTGACAAAGGCTTCTGCTCTGGAAAACAAAACCCAGCACCCCACGTTTCTGGTCTCAGTTTGCAGAGCACCATGGGCACTCTCAAAGCAGCCCGAGTTGGCACAGGTGGCAGCTTGTCCTTTGGCTGCATCTTGATATTCATGGAAATCCAGCAGGCTGCCTGCCCTTAAAGACCAAGGGCCTACCTGTCACTGCAAATGTTTCTGCCCAGAGAAACAAAACTCAGCACCTCACGTTAATGGTCCCAGTTTGCAGAGCACCATGGGCACTCTCAAAACAGCGCGAGCTGGCGCAGGTGGCAGCTTGTCCTTTGGCAGCATCTTGATATTCGTGGAAATCCTGCAGGCTGCCAGCTGTTAAAGACCAAGGGCCTACCTGGCACTGCAAATGTTTCTGCCCAGAGAAACAAAACTCAGCACCTCACGTTAATGGTCCCAGTTTGCAGAGCTCCATGGGCACTCTCAAAGCAGCCCGAGTTGGCCCAGGTGGCAGCTTGCCCCTGGGCAGCATCTTGATATTCGTGGAAATCTTGCTGCCAGCCTGCCCCTAAGGAACAAGGGCCTACCTGGTACTGACAAAGGCTTCTGCCCGGGAAAACAAAATCCATAACCCCACATACTTTCTCTCAGTTTGAAGAGCTCCGTGGGAACTCTCAAAGCAGCCCGAGTTGGCACAAGTGGCAGCTTGTCCCTGGGCAGCATCTTGATATTCGTGGAAATCCTGCAGGCAGCTGGCCCCCAAGGGCCAAGGCCTGACCTGGTACTGACAAAGGCTTCTGCCCGGGAAAACAAAACCCATAACCCCACGTTTCTGTTCTCAGTTTGCAGAGCACCATGGGCACTCTCAAAGCAGCCCGAGTTAGCACAGGTGGCAGCTTGTCCCTGGGCAGCATCTTGATATTCGTGGAATTCCAGCAGGCTGCCTGCCCTTAAGGACCGAGGGCCTACCTGGGACTGACAAAGGCTTCTGCCCGGAGAAACAAAACTCAGCACCCCAGGTTCATGGTCTCAGTTTGCAGAGCACCATGGGCACACTCAAAGCAGCCCGAGTTAGCACAGGTGGCAGCTTGTCCCTGGGCAGCATCTTGATATTCGTGGAATTCCAGCAGGCTGCCTGCCCTTAAGGACCGAGGGCCTACCTGGGACTGACAAAGGCTTCTGCCCGGAGAAACAAAACTCAGCACCCCAGGTTCATGGTCTCAGTTTGCAGAGCTCCATGGGCACTCTCAAAGCAGCCCGAGTTGGCACAGGTGGCAGCTTGTCCCTGGGCAGCATCTTGATATTCGTGGAAATCTTGCTGCCAGCCTGCCCCTAAGGAACAAGGGCCTACCTGGCACTGACAAAGGCTTCTGCCCGGGGAAAACAAAACCCACAACCCTACGTTCCTGGTCTCAGTTTGCAGAGCTCCGTGGGCACCCCCAAAGCAGCGCGAGTTGGCACAAGTGGCAGCTTGTCCCTGGGCAGCATCTTGATATTCGTGGAAATCCAGCCGGCAGCCTGCCCCTGAGGAACAAGGGCCCTCCTGGTACTGACAAAGGCTTCTGCCCGGGAAAACAAAACCCATAACCGCACGTTCCACATCTCAGTTTGCAGAGCTCCGTGGGCACCCTCAAAGCAGCCCGAGTTGGCACAGGTGCCAGCTTGTCCCTGGGCGGCATCTTGATATTCATGGAAATCCTGCAGGCAGCTGGCCCCCAAGGGCCAAGGGCCTACCTGGTACTGACAAAGGCTTCTGCTCTGGAAAACAAAACCCAGCACCCCACGTTTCTGGTCTCAGTTTGCAGAGCACCATGGGCACTCTCAAAGCAGCCCAAGTTGGCACAGGTGGCAGCTTGTCCTTTGGCTGCATCTTGATATTCATGGAAATCCAGCAGGCTGCCTGCCCTTAAAGACCAAGGGCCTACCTGGCACTGCAAATGTTTCTGCCCAGAGAAACAAAACTCAGCACCTCACGTTAATGGTCCCAGTTTGCAGAGCACCATGGGCACTCTCAAAACAGCGCGAGTTGGCACAGGTGGCAGCTTGTCCCTGGGCAGCATCTTGATATTCGTGGAAATCCTGCAGGCTGCCAGCTGTTAAACACCAAGGGCCTACCTGGCACTGCAAATGTTTCTGCCCAGAGAAACAAAACTCAGCACCTCACGTTAATGGTCCCAGTTTGCAGAGCTCCATGGGCACTCTCAAAGCAGCCCGAGTTGGCACAGGTGGCAGCTTGTCCCTGGGCAGCATCTTGATATTCGTGGAAATCTTGCTGCCAGCCTGCCCCTAAGGAACAAGGGCCTACCTGGTACTGACAAAGGCTTCTGCCCGGGAAAACAAAATCCATAACCCCACATACTTTCTCTCAGTTTGAAGAGCTCCGTGGGAACTCTCAAAGCAGCCCGAGTTGGCACAAGTGGCAGCTTGTCCCTGGGCAGCATCTTGATATTCGTGGAAATCCTGCAGGCAGCTGGCCCCCAAGGGCCAAGGCCTGACCTGGTACTGACAAAGGCTTCTGCCCGGGAAAACAAAACCCATAACCCCACGTTTCTGGTCTCAGTTTGCAGAGCACCATGGGCACTCTCAAAGCAGCCGAGTTAGCACAGGTGGCAGCTTGTCCCTGGGCAGCATCTTGATATTCGTGGAATTCCAGCAGGCTGCCTGCCCTTAAGGACCGAGGGCCTACCTGGGACTGACAAAGGCTTCTGCCCGGAGAAACAAAACTCAGCACCCCAGGTTCATGGTCTCAGTTTGCAGAGCACCATGGGCACTCTCAAAGCAGCCCGAGTTGGCACAGGTGGCAGCTTGTCCCTGGGCAGCATCTTGATATTCGTGGAATTCCAGCAGGCTGCCTGCCCTTAAGGACCGAGGGCCTACCTGGGACTGACAAAGGCTTCTGCCCAGAGAAACAAAACTCAGCACCCCAGGTTCATGGTCTCAGTTTGCAGAGCTCCATGGGCACTCTCAAAGCAGCCCGAGTTGGCACAGGTGGCAGCTTGTCCCTGGGCAGCGTCTTGATATTCGTGGAAATCCAGCCGGCAGCCTGCCCCTAAGGAACAAGGGCCTACCTGGCACTGACAAAGGCTTCTGCCCGGGAAAACAAAACCCACAACCCTACGTTCCTGGTCTCAGTTTTCAGAGCTCAGTGGGCACCCCCAAAGCAGCCCGAGTTGGCACAAGTGGCAGCTTGTCCCTGGGCAGCATCTTGATATTCGTGGAAATCCAGCCGGCAGCCTGCCCCTGAGGAACAAGGGCCCTCCTGGTACTGACAAAGGCTTCTGCCCGGGAAAACAAAACCCATAACCCCACGTTCCACATCTCAGGTGCAGAGCTCCGTGGGCACCCTCAAAGCAGCCCGAGTTGGCACAGGTGCCAGCTTGTCCCTGGGCGGCATCTTGATATTCGTGGAAATCCTGCAGGCAGCCGGCCCCCAAGGGCCAAGGGCCTACCTGGTACTGACAAAGGCTTCTGCTCTGGAAAACAAAACCCAGCACCCCACGTTTCTGGTCTCAGTTTGCAGAGCACCATGGGCACTCTCAAAGCAGCCCGAGTTGGCACAGGTGGCAGCTTGTCCTTTGGCTGCATCTTGATATTCATGGAAATCCAGCAGGCTGCCTGCCCTTAAAGACCAAGGGCCTACCTGGCACTGCAAATTTTTCTGCCCAGAGAAACAAAACTCAGCACCTCACGTTAATGGTCCCAGTTTGCAGAGCACCATGGGCACTCTCAAAACAGCACGAGCTGGCGCAGGTGGCAGCTTGTCCCTGGGCAGCATCTTGATATTCGTGGAAATCCTGCAGGCTGCCAGCTGTTAAAGACCAAGGGCCTACCTGGCACTGCAAATGTTTCTGCCCAGAGAAACAAAACTCAGCACCTCACGTTAATGGTCCCAGTTTGCAGAGCTCCATGGGCACTCTCAAAGCAGCCCGAGTTGGCACAGGTGGCAGCTTGTCCCTGGGCAGCATCTTGATATTCGTGGAAATCTTGCTGCCAGCCTGCCCCTAAGGAACAAGGGCCTACCTGGTACTGACAAAGGCTTCTGCCCGGGAAAACAAAATCCATAACCCCACATACTTTCTCTCAGTTTGAAGAGCTCCGTGGGAACTCTCAAAGCAGCCCGAGTTGGCACAAGTGGCAGCTTGTCCCTGGGCAGCATCTTGATATTCGTGGAAATCCTGCAGGCAGCTGGACCCCAAGGGCCAAGGCCTGACCTGGTACTGACAAAGGCTTCTGCCCGGGAAAACAAAACTCACTAAGGCAAGTTCCTGGTCTCACTTTGCAGAGCTCCGTGGGCACCCTCTAAGCAGCGCGACTTAGCACAAGTGGAAGCTTGTCCCTGGGTGGCATCTTGATATTCGTGGAAATCCAGGAGGCAGCCGGGCCTGAATTACGAGAGCCTACCTGGTACTGCAAATGCTTCTGCCCGGGGAAACAAAACTCACCAAGGCAAGTTCCTGGTCTCAGTTTGCAGAGCTCCATGGGCACTCTCAAAGCAGCCCGAGTTGGCACAGGTGGCAGCTTGTCCCTGGGTGGCATCTTGATATGCGTGGAAATCCAGAAGGCAGACTGCCTCTAAGGGCTGAGGGCCTACTTGGTACTGACAAAGGCTTCTGCCCTGGAAAACAAAACCCAGAACCCCACATACTTTCTCTCAGTTTGAAGAGCTCTGTGGGCACTCTCAAAGCAGCCCGAGTTGGCACAGGTGGCAGCTTGTCCCTGGGCGGCATCTTGATATTCGTGGAAATCCTGCAGGCAGCTGGCCCCCGAGGGCCAACGGCCTACCTGGTACTGACAAAGGCTTCTGCCCGGGAAAACAACACTCAGAACACCACGTTTCTGGTCTCAGTTTGCAGAGCTCCATGGGCACTCTCAAAGCAGCGCGAGTTGGCGCAGGTGGCAGTTTGTCCCTGGGTGGCATCTTGATATTCGTGGAAATCCAGCAGGCTGCCTGCCCTTAAGGACCGAGGGCCTACCTGGCACTTCAAATGCTTCTGCCCGGAGAAACAAAACTCAGCACCCCAGGTTCATGGTCTCAGTTTGCAGAGCTCCATGGGCACTCTCAAAGCAGCCCGAGTTGGCGCAGGTGGCAGCTTGTCCCTGGGCAGCATCTTGATATTCGTGGAAATCTTCCTGCCAGCCTGCCCCTAAGGAACAAGGGCCTACCTGGTACTGAGAGAGGCTTCTGCCCGGGAAAACAAAACCCAGAACCCCACATACTTTCTCTCAGTTTGAAGAGCTCCGTGGGCACTCTCAAAGCAGCCCGAGTTGGCACAAGTGGCAGCTTGTCCCTGGGCAGCATCTTGATATTCGTGGAAATCCTGCAGGCAGCTGGCCCCCAAGGGCCAAGGCCTGACCTGGTACTGACAAAGGCTTCTGCCCGGGAAAACAAAACCCATAACCCCACGTTTCTGGTCTCAGTTTGCAGAGCACCATGGGCACTCTCAAAGCAGCCCGAGTTAGCACAGGTGGCAGCTTGTCCCTGGGCAGCATCTTGATATTCGTGGAATTCCAGCAGGCTGCCTGCCCTTAAGGACCGAGGGCCTACCTGGGGCTGACAAAGGCTTCTGCCCGGGGAAACAAAACTCAGCACCCCAGGTTCATGGTCTCAGTTTGCAGAGCTCCATGGGCACTCTCAAAGCAGCCCGAGTTGGCACAGGTGGCAGCTTGTCCCTGGGCAGCATCTTGATATTCGTGGAAATCCAGCGGGCAGCCTGCCCCTTAGGAACAAGGGCCTACCTGGTACTGACAAAGGCTTCTGCCCGGGAAAACAAAACCCACAACCCTATGTTCCTGGTCTCAGTTTGCAGAGCTCCGTGGGCACCCCCAAAGCAGCGCGAGTTGGCACAAGTGGCAGCTTGTCCCTGGGCAGCATCTTGATATTCGTGGAAATCCAGCCGGCAGCCTGCCCCTGAGGAACAAGGGCCCTCCTGGTACTGACAAAGGCTTCTGCCCGGGAAAACAAAACCCATAACCCCACGTTCCACATCTCAGTTTGCAGAGTTCCGTGGGCACCCTCAAAGCAGCCCGAGTTGGCACAGGTGCCAGCTTGTCCCTGGACGGCATCTTGATATGCGTGGAAATCCAGCAGGCAGCCGGCCCCCAAGGGCCAAGGGCCGACCTGGTAAAGAAAAAGGCTTCTGCCCGGGGAAACCAAACCCAGCACCCCACGTTCCTGGCCTCAGTTTGCAGAGCTCCGTGGGCACCCTCAAAGCAGCCCGAGTTGGCACAGGTGGCAGCTTGTCCCTGGGCAGCATCGTGATATTCGTGGAAATCCAGCAGGCAGCCTGCCCCGGTGGAACAAGGGCCCACCAGGTACGGACAAAGGCTTCTGCCCGGGAAAACAAAACTCACAACCCCACGTTCCTGGTCTCAGTTTGCAGAGCTCCATGGGCTCTCCCAAAGCAGCCGGAGTTGGCACAAGTGGCAGCTTGTCCCTGGTCGGCATCTTGATATTCGTGGAAATCCAGCAGGCTGCAGGCTCCAAAGGGCCGAGGGCCTACTTGGTACTGACCAAGGCTTCTGCCAGGGGAAACAAAACTCAGAACACCACTTTCCTGGTCTCAGTTTGCAGAGCTACATGTGCACCCTCAAAGCAGCCGAGTTGGCACAGGTGGCAGCTTATCCCTGGGCAGCATCTTGATATTCGTGGAAATCCAGCAGGCAGCCTGCCCGTGAGGAACAAGGGCCCTCCTGGTACTGACAAAGGCTTCTGCCCGGGGAAACAAAACCCATAACCCCACGTTCCACATCTCAGTTTGCAGAGCTCCATGGGCACTCTCAAAGCAGCGCGAAGTTGCACAGGTGGCAGCTTGTCCCTGGGCAGCATCTTGATATTCTTGGAAATTCAGCCGGCACCCGGCCCCCAAGGGCCAAGGCCTGACCTGGTACTGACAAAGGCTTCTGCCCTGGAAAACAAAACCCAGCACCCCACGTTTCTGGTCTCAGTTTGCAGAGCACCATGGGCACACTCAAAGCAGCACGAGTTGGCACAGGTGGCACCTGCTCCGTGGGCAGCATCTTGATATTCGTGGAAATTCAGCAGGCTGACGGCCCGGAAAGACTGTGGGCCTACCTAGTACTGACAAATACTTCTGCCCGGGAAAACAAATCTCAGCACCCCACGGTCCTGGTCACAGTTTGCAGAGCTCCATGGGCACTCTCAAAGCAGCGCGAGTTGGCACAGGTGGCAGCTTGTCCTTGGGCGGCATCTTGAGATTCTGGAAAATCCAGCAGGCAGCCTCCCCCTGAGGAACAAGGCCCTACCTGGTACTGACAAATGCTTCTGCCCGAGAAAATAAAAGCCACAAAACCCACGTTCCTGGTCTCAGTTTTCAGAGCTCCATGGGCACTCTCAAAGCAGCCCAAGTTGGCACAGGTGGCAGCTTGTCCCTGGGCAGTACCTTGATATTCGTGGAAATCCAGCAGGCAGCCTGCCCCTGAGGAACAATGCCCTACCTGGTACTGACAAAGGCTTCTTCCCGGGGAAACAATACCCACCACCCCCCGTTCCTGGCCTCAGTTTGCAGAGCTCCATGGGCACTGTCAAAGTAGCCCGAGTTGACACGGGTGGCAGCTTGTCCCTGGGCGGCATCTTGATATTCGTGGAAATCCAGCAGGCTGCCAGCCCCAAAGGGCCGAGGGACTACTTGGAAATGAAAAAGGCTTCTGCCCGGGAAAACAAAACCCACCAGCCCACGTTCCTGGTCTCAGTTTGCAGAGCTCCATGGGCACTCTCAAAGCAGCACGACTTGGCACAGGTGGCAGCTTGTCCCTGGGCGGCATCTTCAGAAATGTGGAAATCCAGCCGGCAGGCTGTCCCTGAGGAACAAGGCCCTACCTGGTACTGACAAAGGCTTCTGCACGAGAAAATAAAAGCCATAACCCCACGTTAGTGGTCTCAGCTTGCAGAGCTCCATGGGCACTCTCAAAGCAGCCCAAGTTGGCACAGGTGGCAGCTTGTCCCTGGGCAGTACCTTGATATTCGTGGAAATCCAGCAGGCAGACAAACCAGAAGGGCCGAGGGCCTACCTGGTACTGCAAATGCTTCTGCCCGGGAAAACAAAACCTACCAGCCCACGTTCCTGGTCTCAGTTAGCAGAGCTCCATGGGCACTCTCAAAGCAGCCCGAGTTGGCACAGGTGGCAGCTTGTCCCTAGGCAGCATATTGATAATTGTGGAAATCCAGTCGGCAGCCTGCCCCTGAGGACCAAGGCCCTACCTGGTACTGACAAAGGCTTCTGCCCGGGAAAACCAAACCCACAACCCCACATTCCTGGTCTCAGTTTGCAGAGCTTCATGGGCACTCTCAAAGCAGCCCGAGTTGGCACAGGTGGCAGCTTGTCCCTGGGCGGCATCTTGATATTCGTGGAAACCCAGGAAGCAGCCGACCCCCAAGGGCCGAGGGCCTACCTGGTACTGACAGAGGCTTCTGCCTGGTGAAACAAAACCCACCACCCACGTTCCTGGTCTGAAATTGCAGAGCTCCATGGGCACTCTCAAAGCAGCCCGACTTGGCACAGGTGGCTGCTTTTCCCTGGGCGGCATCTTGATATTCATGGAATTCCAGCGGACAGCCGGCCCAGAGTGGCCGAGGGCCTACCTGGTACTGACAAAGGCTTCTGCCCAGGGAAACAAATTTCGTCAGCCCACGTTCCTGGTCTCAGTTTGCAGAGCTCTATGGGCACTCTCAAACCAGCCCGAGTTGGCGCGGGTGGCAGCTTGTCCCTGGGCGGAATCTTGATATTCGTGGAAACCCAGGAAGCAGCTGGTCCTGGAGGTTTGAGAGCCTACCTGGTACTGACAAATGATTCTGTCTGGGAAAACAAAACCCTCTACCCCACTTTCCTGGTCTCAGTTTGCAGAGCTCCATGGGCACTCTCAAAGCAGCCCGAGTTGGCACAGGTGGCAGCTTGTCCCTGGGCGGCATCTTGATATTCGTGGAAATCCAGCAGGCAGCCGGCCGCGAAGGTCCAACGGCCTACCTGGTACTGCAAATGCATCTGCCTGGTGAAATAAACCCCACCAGCCCACGTTCCTGGTCTCAGTTTGCAGAGCTCCATGGGCACTCCCAAAGCAGCCCGAGTTGGCACAGGTGGCAGCTTGTCCCTGGGCGGCATTTTCAGAAAGATGGAAATCCAGCCGGCAGCCTGCCCCTGAGGAACAACGTCCTACCTGGTACTGACAAAGGCTTCTGCACGAGAAAATAAAAGCCATAACCCCACGTTCCTGGTCTCAGTTTGCAGAGCTCCATGGGCCCTCTCAAAGCAGCCCAAGTAGGCACAGGTGGCAGCTTGTCCCTGGGCAGTACGTTGATATTCGTGGAAATCCAGCAGGCAGACAGTCCCGAAGGCCCGAGGGCCTACCTGGTAATGCAAATGCTTCTGCCCGGGAAAACAAAACCTACCAGCCCACGTTCCTGGTCTCAGTCTGCAGAGCTCCATGGGCACTCTCAAAGCATCCCGAGTTGGCACAGGTGGCAGCTTGTCCCTGGGCGGCATCTTGATATTCGGGGAAATCCAGCCGGCAGCTGGCCCAGAGTGGCCGAGGGCCTACCTGGTAATGACAGAGGCTTCTGCCAGTTGAAACAATACCCACCAGCCCAAGTTCCTGGTCTGAAATTGCAGAGCTCCATGGGCACTCTCAAAGAAGCCCGAGTTGGCAGAGGTGGCAGCTTGTCCCTGGGCGGCAACTTGATATTCGTGAAAATCCAGCGGGCAGCCGGCCAGAAAGGGCCGAGGCCCTACCTGGTACTGACAAAGGCTTCTGCCCAGGGAAACAAATTTCGTCAACCCACGTTCCTGGTCTCAGATTGCAGAGCTCCATGGGCAGTCTCAAAGCAGCCCGAGTTGGCACAGGTGGCAGCTTGTCCCTGGGCGGCATTTTGATATTCGTGGAAATCCAGCAGGAAGCCTGCCCCTGAGGAACAAGGCCCTACCTGGTACTGACAAAGGCTTCTGACCTGGGAAACGAAACCCACCACCCCCCGTTCCTGGTCTCAGTTTGCAGTGCTCCATGGGCACTCTCAAAGCAGCCAGAGTTGGCCCAGGTGGCAGCTTGTCCCACGGCGGCATCTTGATATTCGTGGAAATCCAGCAGGCTGCCATCCCCAAAGGGCCGAGGGCCTACCTGGTAATGACAAAGGCTTCTGCCCGGGAAAACAAAACCCACCACCCCACGTTCCTGGTCTCAGTTTGCAGAGATCCATGGGCACTCTCAAAGCAGCCCGAGTTGGCACAGGTGGCAGCTTGTCCCTGGGCAGCATCTTGATATTCGTGGAAATCCAGTGGGCAGCCGGCCGTGAAGGGCCAACGGCCTACTTGGTACTGACAAAGGCTTCTGCCTGGTGAAACAAACCCCACTAGCCCACGTTCCTGGTCTCAGTTTGCCGAGCTCCATGGGCACTCTCAAAGCAGCCTGAGTTGGCACAGGTGGCAGCTTGTCCCCGGGCGGCATCTTCAGAAAGGTGGAAATCCAGCAGGCAGGCTGCCCCTGAGGAACAAGGCTCTACCTGGTACTGACAAAGGCTTCTTCCCAAGAAAACAAAACCCACCACCCCACATTCCTGGCCTCTGTTTGCAGAGCTCCATGGGCACTCTCAAAGCAGCCCGAGTTGGCACAGGTGGCAGCTTGTCCCTGGGCGGCATCTTCAGATTCGTGGAAATCCTGCTGGCAGCCTGCCCCTGAGGAACAAGGCCTTACCTGGTACTAACAAAGGCTTCTGCCCTGGGAAACGAAACCCACCACCCCACGTTCCTGGTCTCAGTTTGCAGTGCTCCATGGGCACTCTCAAAGCAGCCCGAGTTGGCAGAGGTTGCAGCTTGTCCCTGGGCGGCATTTTCAGATTCGTGGAAATCCAGCCGGCAGCCTGCCCCCGAGGAACAAGGCCCTACCTGGTATTGACAAAGGCTTCTTCCCTTGGAAATGAATCCCACCACCCCACGTTCCTGGTCTCAGTTTGCAGAGCTCCATGGGCACTCTCAAAGCAGCCCGAGTTGGCACAGCTGGCAGCTTGTCCCTGGGCGGCATCTTGATATTCGTGGAATTCCAGCAGGCAGCCGGCCCCGAAGGACCGAGGGCCTACCTGGTACTGCAAACGCATCTGCCCGGGAAAACAAAACCTACCAGCCCACGTTCCTGGTCTCAGTTTGCAGAGCTCCGTGGGCACGCTCAACGCAGCCTGAGTTGGCACAGGTGGCAGCTTGTCCCTGGGCGGCATCTTTAGAAATGTGGAAATCCAGCCGGCAGCCTGCCCCTGAGGAACAAGGCCCTACCTGGTACTGACAAAAGCTTCTTCCCGGGGAAACAATACCCTCCACTCCCCGTTCCTGGTCTCAGATTGCAGAGCTCCATGGGCACTGTCAAAGTAGCCCGAGTTGACACGGGTGGCAGCTTGTCCCTGGGCGGCATCTTGATATTCGTGGAAATCCAGCAGGCTGCCTGCCCCAAAGGGCCGAGGGACTACTTGGAAATGACAAAGGCTTCTGCCCGGGAAAACAAAACCCACCACCCCCCGTTCCTTGTCTCAGTTTGCAGAGCTCCATGGGCACTCTCAAAGCAGCCCGAGTTGGCACAGGTGGCAGCTTGTCCCTGGGCAGTACCTTGATATTCGTGGAAATCCAGCAGGCAGACAGTCCCGAAGGCCCGAGGGCCTACCTGGTAATGCAAATGCTTCTACCCGGGAAAACAAAACCTACCAGCCCACGTTCCTGGTCTCAGATTGCAGAGCTCCATGGGCACTCTCAAAGCATCCCGAGTTGGCACAGGTGGCAGCTTGTCCCTGGGCGGCATCTTGATATTCGTGGAAATCCAGCCGGCAGCCGGCCCAGAGTGGCCGAGGGCCTACCTGGTAATGACAAAGGCTTCTGCCCAGGGAACCAAATTTCGTCAACCCACGTTCCTGGTCTCAGATTGCAGAGCCCCATGGGCACTCTCAAAGAAGCCCGAGTTGGCACGGGTGGCAGCTTGACCCTAGGCAGCATATTGATAATCGTCTAAATCCAGCAGGCAGCCTGCCCCTGAGGAACAAGGCCCTACCTGGTACTGACAAAGGCTTCTGCCCGGGAAAACCAAACCCACAACCCCACGTTCCTGGTCTCAGTTTGCAGAGCTCCATGGGCACTCTCAAAGCAGCCCGAGTTGGCACAGGTGGCAGCTTGTCCCTGGGCGGCATCTTGATATTCGTGGAAACCCAGCAAGTAGCCGACCCCCAAGGGCCGAGGGACTACTTGGAAATGACAAAGGCTTCTGCCCGGGAAAACGAAACCCACCACCCCCCGTTCCTTGTCTCAGTTTGCAGAGCTCCATGGGCACTCTCAAAGCAGCCCGAGTTGGCACCGGTGGCAGCTTGTCCTTGGGCGGCATTTTGATATTCGTGTAAATCCAGCAGGCAGCCGGCCGCGAAGGTCCAACGGCCTACCTGGTACTGCAAATGCATCTGCCTGGTGAAATAAACCCCACCAGCCCACGTTCCTGGTCTCAGTTTGCAGAGCTCCATGGGCACTCTCAATGCAGCCCGACTTGGCACAGGTGGCAGCTTGTCCCTGGGCGGCATCTTCAGAAATGTGGAAATCCAGCCGGCAGGCTGCCCCTGAGGAACAAGGTCCTACCTGGTACTGACAAAGGCTTCTGCACGAGAAAATAAAAGCCATAACCCACGTTCCTGGTCTCAGTTTGCAGAGCTCCATGGGCACTCTCAAAGCAGCCCAAGTTGGCACAGGTGGCAGCTTGTCCCTGGGCAGTACCTTGATATTCGTGGAAATCCAGCAGGCAGCCGGCCCCGAAGGACCGAGGGCCTACCTGGTACTGCAAACGCATCTGCCCGGGAAAACAAAACCTACCAGCCCACGTTCCTGGTCTCAGTTTGCAGAGCTCCGTGGGCACGCTCAACGCAGCCTGAGTTGGCACAGGTGGCAGCTTGTCCCTGGGCGGCATCTTTAGAAATGTGGAAATCCGGCCGGCAGCCTGCCCCTGAGGAACAAGGCCCTACCTGGTACTGACAAAGGCTTCTGAACGAGAAAATGAAACCCATAACCCCATGTTGCTGGTCTCAGTTTGCAGAGCTCCATGGGCACACTCAAAGCAGCCCGAGTTGGCACAGGTGGCAGCTTGTCCCTGGGTGGCATCTTGATATTTGTGGAAATCCAGCAGTCTGCCGATCCCGAATGGCCGAGGGCCTACCTGGTACTGCAAATGCTTCTGCCCGGGAAAATAAAAGCCACCAGCCCGCGTACCTGGTCTCAGTTTTCAGAGCTCTATGGGCACTCTCAAAGCAGCCCAAGTTGGCACAGGTGGCAGCTTGTCCCTGGGCAGTACCTTGATATTCGTGGAAATCCAGCAGGCAGACAGACCAGAAGGGCCGAGGGACTACCTGGTACTGCAAATGCTTCTGTCCGGGAAAACAAAACCTACCTGGCCACGTTCCTGGTCTCAGATTGCAGAGCTCCATGGGCACTCTCAAAGCAGCCCGAGTTGGCACAGGTGGCAGCTTGTCCCTGGGCGGCACCTTGATATTCGTGGAAATCCAGCAGGCAGCCTGCCCCTGAGGAACAAGGCCATACTTGGTACAGACAAAGGCTTCTGCACGAGAAAATAAAAGCCATAACCCCACGTTCCTGGTCTCAATTTTCAGAGCTCCATGGGCACACTCAAAGCAGCCCGAGTTGGCACGTGTGGCAGCTTGTCCCTGGGCGGCATCTTCAGATTCGTGGAAACCCAGTAAGCAGCCTATCCCGAAGGGCGAATAGCCTGCCTTGTGCTGCAAATGCTTCTGCCCGGGGAAACAAAAGCCACAACTGCACGTTCCTGGTCTCAGTTTTCAGAGCTTCCTGGGCATTCTCAAAGCAGCCCGAGTTGGCACAGGTGGCAGCTTGTCCCTGGGCGGCATCTTCAGACTCGTGGAAAGCCACCTGGCAGCCGGCCCCGAAGGGCCGTTGGCCTACCTGGTAATGACAAAGGCTTCTTCCGGGGAAAACAAAACCCACCAGCCCACATTCCTGGTCTCAGTTTTCAGAGCTCCATGGGCAGTCTCAAAGCAGTCCGAGTTGGCACAGGTGGCAGCTTGGCCCTTGGGCGGCATCTTGATATTCGTGGAAATCCAGTGGGCAGACGGCCGCGAAGGGCCAACATCCCTACCTGGTACGGACAAAGGCTTCTGCCTGGTGAAACAAATCCACCAGCCCACGTTCCTGGTCTCAGTCTGCAGAGCTCCATGGGCACTCTCAAAGCAGCCCGAGTTGGCACAGGTGGCAGCTTGTCCCTGGGCGGCATCTTGATATTCTTGGAAATCCAGCAGGCAGCCTGCCCCTGAGGAACATGGCCCTATTTGGCACAGACAAAGGCTTCTGCACGAGAAAATAAAAGCCATAACCCCACGTTCCTGGTCTCAATTTTCAGAGCTCCATGGGCACTCTCAAAGCAGCCAGAGTTGGCACAGGTGGCAGCTTGTCCCTGGGCGTCAACTTGATATTCGTGGAAACCCAGTAAGCAGCCTATCCCGAAGGGCCAAGAGCCTACCTTGTATTGTAAATGCTTCTGCCCGGGGAAAAAAAAGCCAAAACCGCACGTTCCTGGTCTCAGTTTTCAGAGCTTCCTGGGCATTCTCAAAGCAGCCCGAGTTGGCACAGGTGGCAGCTTGTCCCTGGGCAGTACCTTGATATTCGTGGAAATCCAGCAGGCAGACAGACCAGAAGGGCCGAGGGCCTACCTGGTACTGAGAAATGCTTCTGCCCGGGAAAACAAAACCTACCAGCCCACGTTCCACATCTCAGATTGCAGAGCTCCATGGGCACTCTCAAAGCAGCCCGAGTTGGCACGGGTGGCAGCTTGTCCCTGGGCGGCACCTTGATATTCGTGGAAATCCAGCAGGCAGCCTGCCCCTGAGGAACAAGGCCCTACTTGGTACAGACAAAGGCTTCTGCCCAGGAAAACCAAACCCACAACCCCACGTTCCTGGTCTCAGTTTGCAGAGCTCCATGGGCACTCTCAAAGCAGCACGAGTTGGCACGTGTGGCAGCTTGTCCCTGGGCCGTAACTTGATATTCGTGGAAATCCAGCAGGATGCCTGCCCCCAAGTGCCGAGGGCCTACCTGGTACTGACAAAGGCTTCTGCCTGGTGAAACAAAACCCACCAGCCGACGTTGCTGGTGTGAAATTGCAGAGCTCCATGGGCAGTCTCAAAGCAGCCCGAGTTGGCACAGGTGGCAGCTTGTCCCTGGGCGGAATCTTGATATTCGTGGAAACCCAGGAAGCAGCCGGTCCCGGAGGGCTGAGGGCCTACCTGGTACTGACAAATGCTTCTGCCTGGTGAAACCAACCCCACCACCCCACGTTCCTGGTCTCAGTTTGCAGAACTTCATGGGCACTCTCAAAGCAGCCTAAAATGTCACAGGTGGCAGCTTGTCCCTGGGCGGCATCTTCAGAAATGTGGAAATCCAGCCGGCAGTCTGCCCCTGAGGAACAAGGTCCTACCTGGTACTGACAAAGGCTTCTGCACGAGAAAATAAAAGCCATAATCCCACGTTCCTGGTCTCAGTTTGCAGAGCTCCATGGGCACTCTCAAAGCAGCCCAAGTTGGCACAGGTGGCAGCTTGTCCCTGGGCAGTACCTTGATATTCGTGGAAATCCAGCAGGCAGACAGAGCAGAAGGGCCGAGGGCCTACCTGGTACTGCAAATGGTTCTGCCTGGTGAAACAAACCCCACCAGCCCACGTTCCTGGTCTCAGTTTGCAGAGCTCCATGGGCACTCTCAAAGCAGCCCGAGTTGGCACAGGTGGCAGCTTGTCCCTTGGCGGGATCTTGATATTCGTGGAAATCCAGCAGGCAGCCTGCCCCTGAGGAACAAGGCCCTACCTGGTACTGACAAAAGCTTCTTCCCGGGGAAACAATACCCACCACTCCCCGTTCCTGGTCTCAGTTTGCAGTGCTCCATGGGCACTGTCAAAGTAGCCCGAGTTGACACGGGTGGCAGCTTGTCCCTGGGCGGCATCTTGATATTCGTGGAAATCCAGCAGGCTGCCTGCCCCAAAGGGCCGAGGGACTACTTGGAAATGACAAAGGCTTCTGCCCGGGAAAACAAAACCCACCACCCCCCGTTCCTTGTCTCAGTTTGCAGAGCTCCATGGGCACTCTCAAAGCAGCCCGAGTTGGCACAGGTGGCAGCTTGTCCCTGGGCAGTACCTTGATATTCGTGGAAATCCAGCAGGCAGACAGTCCCGAAGGCCCGAGGGCCTACCTGGGAATGCAAATGCTTCTACCCGGGAAAACAAAACCTACCAGCCCACGTTCCTGGTCTCAGTTTGCAGAGCTCCATGGGCACTCTCAAAGCATCCCGAGTTGGCACAGGTGGCAGCTTGTCCCTGGGCGGCATCTTGATATTCGTGGAAATCCAGCCGGCAGCCGGCCCAGAGTGGCCGAGGGCCTACCTGGTAATGACAAAGGCTTCTGCACAGGGAACCAAATTTCGTCAACCCACGTTCCTGGTCTCAGATTGCAGAGCCCCATGGGCACTCTCAAAGCAGCCCGAGTTGGCACGGGTGGCAGCTTGACCCTAGGCAGCATATTGATAATCGTGGAAATCCAGCAGGCAGCCTGCCCCTGAGGAACAAGGCCCTACCTGGTACTGACAAAGGCTTCTGCCCGGGAAAACCAAACCCACCACCCCACGTTCCTGGGCTCAGTTTGCAGAGCTCCATGGGCACTCTCAACGCAGCCCGAGTTGGCACAGGTGGCAGCTTGTCCCTGGGCGGCATCTTGATATTCGTGGAAACCCAGCAAGTAGCCGACCCCCAAGGGCCGGGGGCCTACCTGGTACTGACAGAGGCTTCTGCCAGTTGAAACAATACCCACCAGCCCACGATACTGGTCTGAAATTGCAGAGCTCCATGGGCACTCTCAAAGCAGCCCGAGTTGGCAGAGGTGGCTGCTTGTCCCTGGGCGGCAACTTGATATTCGTGAAAATCCAGCAGGCTGCCTGCCCCAAAGGGCCGAGGGACTACTTGGAAATGACAAAGGCTTCTGCCCGGGAAAACAAAACCCACCACCCCCCGTTCCTTGTCTCAGTTTGCAGAGCTCCATGGGCACTCTCAAAGAAGCCCGAGTTGGCACCGGTGGCAGCTTGTCCTTGGGCAGCATTTTGATATTCGTGGAAATCCAGCAGGCAGCCGGCCGCGAAGTCCAACGGCCTACCTGGTACTGCAAATGCATCTGCCTGGTGAAATAAACCCCACCAGCCCACGTTCCTGGTCTCAGTTTGCAGAGCTCCATGGGCACTCTCAATGCAGCCCAAGTTGGCACAGGTGGCAGCTTGTCCCTGGGCGGCATCTTCAGAAATGTGGAAATCCAGCCGGCAGGCTGCCCCTGAGGAACAAGGTCCTACCTGGTACTGACAAAGGCTTCTGCACGAGAAAATAAAAGCCATAACCCACGTTCCTGGTCTCAGTTTGCAGAGCTCCATGGGCACTCTCAAAGCAGCCCAATTTGGCACAGGTGGCAGCTTGTCCCTGGGCAGTACCTTGATATTCGTGGAAATCCAGCAGGCAGACAGAGCAGAAGGGCCGAGGGCCTACCTGGTACTGCAAATGCTTCTGCCCGGGAAAACAAAACCTACCAGCCCACGTTCCTGGTCTCAGATTGCAGAGCTCCATGGGCACTCTCAGAGCAGCCCATGTTGGCACACGTGGCAGCTTGTCCCTGGGCGGAACCTTGATATTCATGGAAATCCAGCAGGCAGCCTGCCCCTGAGGAACAAGGCCTTACTTGGTACAGACAAAGGCTTCTGCACAAGAAAATAAAAGCCATAACCCCCTGTTCCTGGTCTCAATTTTCAGAGCTCCATGGGCACTCTCAAAGCAGCCCGAGTTGGCACAGGTGGCAGCTTGTCCCTGGGCAGTACCTTGATATTCGCGGAAATCCAGCAGGTAGACAGTCCCGAAGGCCCGAGGGCCTACCTGGTAATGCAAATGCTTCTACCCGGGAAAACAAAACCTACCAGCCCACGTTCCTGGTCTCAGTTTGCAGAGCTCCATGGGCACTCTCAAAGCAGCCCGAGTTGGCACCGGTGGCAGCTTGTCCTTGGGCGGCATTTTGATATTCGTGGAATTCCAGCAGGCAGCCGGCCGCGAAGGTCCAACGGCCTACCTGGTACTGCAAATGCATCTGCCTGGTGAAATAAACCCCACCAGCCCACGTTCCTGGTCTCAGTTTGCAGAGCTCCATGGGCACTCACAAAGCAGCCCGAATTGGCACAGGTGGCAGCTTGTCCCTGGGCGGCATCTTGATATTCTTGGAAATCCAGCCGGCAGCCGGCCCCAGAGTGGCCGAGGGCCTGCCTGGTAATGACAAAGGCTTCTGCCCAGGGAACCAAATTTCGTCAACCCACGTTCCTGGTCTCAGATAGCAGAGCCCCATGGGCACTCTCAAAGAAGCCCGAGTTGGCACGGGTGGCAGCTTGTCCCTAGGGAGCATATTGATAGTCGTGGAAATCCAGCCGGCAGCCTCCCCCTGAGGAACAAGGCCCTACCTGGTACTGACAAAGGTTTCTGAACGAGAAAATGAAACCCATAACCCCACGTTGCTGGTCTCAGTTTGCAGAGCTCCATGGGCACACTCAAAGCAGCCCGAGTTGGCACGGGTGGCAGCTTGTCCCTGGGCGGCATCTTGATATTCGTGGAAACCCAGTAAGCAGCCTATCCCGAAGGGCGAATAGCCTGCCTTGTGCTGCAAATGCTTCTGCCCGGGGAAACAAAAGCCACAACTGCACGTTCCTGGTCTCAGTTTGCAGAGCTTCCTGGGCACTCTCAAAGCAGCCCGAGTTTGCACAGGTGGCAGCTTGTCCCTGGGCGGCATCTTCAGACTCATGGAAAGCCACCTGGCAGCCGGCCCCGAAGGGCCGTTGGCCTACCTGGTAATGACAAGGGCTTCTTCCCGGGAAAACAAATCCCACCAGCCCACATTCCTGGTCTCAGTTTTCAGAGCTCCATGGGCAGTCTCAAAGCAGCCCGAGTTGGCACAGGTGGCAGCTTGTCCCTGGGCGGCATCTTGATATTCGTGGAAATCCAGTGGGCAGACGGCCGCGAAGGGCCAACATCCCTACCTGGTACGGACAAAGGCTTCTGCCTGGTGAAACAAATCCACCAGCCCACGTTCCTGGTCTCAGTCTGCAGAGCTCCATGGGCACTCTCAAAGTAGCCCGAGTTGGCACAGGTGGCAGCTTGTCCCTGGGCGGCATCTTGATATTCGTGGAAATCCAGCAGGCAGCCTGCCACTGAGGAACATGGCCCTATTTGGTACAGACAAAGGCTTCTGCACGAGAAAATAAAAGCCATAACCCCACGTTCCTGGTCTCAATTTTCAGAGCTCCATGGGCACTCTAAAAGCAGCCAGAGTTGGCACAGGTGGCAGCTTGTCCCTGGGCAGCAACTTGATATTCGTGGAAACCCAGTAAGCAGCCTATCCCGAAGGGCCAAGAGCCTACCTGGTATTGTAAATGCTTCTGCCCGGGGAAAAAAAAGCCAAAACCGCACGTTCCTGGTCTCAGTTTTCAGAGCTTCCTGGGCATTCTCAAAGCAGCCCGAGTTGGCACAGGTGGCAGCTTGTCCCTGGGCAGTACCTTGATATTCGTGGAAATCCAGCAGGCAGACAGACCAGAAGGGCCGAGGGCCTACCTGGTACTGAGAAATGCTTCTGCCCGGGAAAACAAAACCTACCAGCCCACGTTGCTGGTCTCAGTTTGCAGAGCTCCATGGGCACTCTCAAAGCAGCCCGAGTTGGCACGTGTGGCAGCTTGTCCCTGGGCGGCACCTTGATATTCGTGGAAATCCAGCAGGCAGGCTGCCCCTGAGGAACAAGGCCCTACTTGGTACAGACAAAGGCTTCTGCCCGGGAAAACCAAACCCACAACCCCACGTTCCTGGTCTCAGTTTTCAGAGCTCCATGGGTACTCTCAAAGCAGCACGAGTTGGCACGTGTGGTAGCTTGTCCCTGGGCGGCATCTTGATATTCGTGGAAATCCAGCAGGCTGCCTGCCCCAAAGGGCCGAGGGACTACTTGGAAATGACAAAGGCTTCTGCCCGGGAAAACAAAACCCACCACCCCCCGTTCCTTGTCTCAGTTTCCAGAGCTCCATGGGCACTCTCAAAGCAGCGCGAGTTGGCACAGGTGGCAGCTTGTCCTTGGGCAGCATTTTGATATTCGTGGAAATCCAGCAGGCAGCCGGCCGCGAAGGTCCAACGGCCTACCTGGTACTGCAAATGCATCTGTCTGGTGAAATAAACCCCACCAGCCCACGTTCCTGGTCTCAGTTTGCAGAGCTCCATGGGCACTCTCAAAGCAGCCCGAGTTGGCACAGGTGGCAGCTTGTCCCTGGGCGGCATCTTGATATTCGTGGAAATCCAGCAGGCAGCCTGCCCCTGAGGAACAAGGCCCTACCTGGTACTGACAAAGGCTTCTGCACGAGAAAATAAAAGCCATAACCCCACGTTCCTGGTCTCAGTTTTCAGAGCTCCTTGGGCACTCTCAAAGCACCCCAAGTTGGCACAGGTGGCAGCTTGTCCCTGGGCGGCATCTTGATATTCGTGGAAATCCAGCAGGCAGACAGACCAGAAGGGCCGAGGGCCTACCTGGTACTGCAAATGGTTCTGCCTGGTGAAACAAACCCCACCAGCCCACGTTCCTGGTCTCAGTTTGCAGAGCTCCATGGGCACTCTCAAAGCAGCCCGAGTTGGCACAGGTGGCAGCTTGTCCCTGGGCAGTACCTTGATATTCGTGGAAATCCAGCAGGCAGACAGTCCCGAAGGCCCGAGGGCCTACCTGGGAATGCAAATGCTTCTACCCGGGAAAACAAAACCTACCAGCCCACGTTCCTGGTCTCAGTTTGCAGAGCTCCATGGGCACTCTCAAAGCATCCCGAGTTGGCACAGGTGGCAGCTTGTCCCTGGGCGGCATCTTGATATTCGTGGAAATCCAGCCGGCAGCCGGCCCAGAGTGGCCGAGGGCCTACCTGGTAATGACAAAGGCTTCTGCACAGGGAACCAAATTTCGTCAACCCACGTTCCTGGTCTCAGATTGCAGAGCCCCATGGGCACTCTCAAAGCAGCCCGAGTTGGCACGGGTGGCAGCTTGACCCTAGGCAGCATATTGATAATCGTGGAAATCCAGCAGGCAGCCTGCCCCTGAGGAACAAGGCCCTACCTGGTACTGACAAAGGCTTCTGCCCGGGAAAACCAAACCCACCACCCCACGTTCCTGGGCTCAGTTTGCAGAGCTCCATGGGCACTCTCAACGCAGCCCGAGTTGGCACAGGTGGCAGCTTGTCCCTGGGCGGCATCTTGATATTCGTGGAAACCCAGCAAGTAGCCGACCCCCAAGGGCCGGGGGCCTACCTGGTACTGACAGAGGCTTCTGCCAGTTGAAACAATACCCACCAGCCCACGATACTGGTCTGAAATTGCAGAGCTCCATGGGCACTCTCAAAGCAGCCCGAGTTGGCAGAGGTGGCTGCTTGTCCCTGGGCGGCAACTTGATATTCGTGAAAATCCAGCAGGCTGCCTGCCCCAAAGGGCCGAGGGACTACTTGGAAATGACAAAGGCTTCTGCCCGGGAAAACAAAACCCACCACCCCCCGTTCCTTGTCTCAGTTTGCAGAGCTCCATGGGCACTCTCAAAGAAGCCCGAGTTGGCACCGGTGGCAGCTTGTCCTTGGGCAGCATTTTGATATTCGTGGAAATCCAGCAGGCAGCCGGCCGCGAAGTCCAACGGCCTACCTGGTACTGCAAATGCATCTGCCTGGTGAAATAAACCCCACCAGCCCACGTTCCTGGTCTCAGTTTGCAGAGCTCCATGGGCACTCTCAATGCAGCCCAAGTTGGCACAGGTGGCAGCTTGTCCCTGGGCGGCATCTTCAGAAATGTGGAAATCCAGCCGGCAGGCTGCCCCTGAGGAACAAGGTCCTACCTGGTACTGACAAAGGCTTCTGCACGAGAAAATAAAAGCCATAACCCACGTTCCTGGTCTCAGTTTGCAGAGCTCCATGGGCACTCTCAAAGCAGCCCAATTTGGCACAGGTGGCAGCTTGTCCCTGGGCAGTACCTTGATATTCGTGGAAATCCAGCAGGCAGACAGAGCAGAAGGGCCGAGGGCCTACCTGGTACTGCAAATGCTTCTGCCCGGGAAAACAAAACCTACCAGCCCACGTTCCTGGTCTCAGATTGCAGAGCTCCATGGGCACTCTCAGAGCAGCCCATGTTGGCACACGTGGCAGCTTGTCCCTGGGCGGAACCTTGATATTCATGGAAATCCAGCAGGCAGCCTGCCCCTGAGGAACAAGGCCTTACTTGGTACAGACAAAGGCTTCTGCACAAGAAAATAAAAGCCATAACCCCCTGTTCCTGGTCTCAATTTTCAGAGCTCCATGGGCACTCTCAAAGCAGCCCGAGTTGGCACAGGTGGCAGCTTGTCCCTGGGCAGTACCTTGATATTCGCGGAAATCCAGCAGGTAGACAGTCCCGAAGGCCCGAGGGCCTACCTGGTAATGCAAATGCTTCTACCCGGGAAAACAAAACCTACCAGCCCACGTTCCTGGTCTCAGTTTGCAGAGCTCCATGGGCACTCTCAAAGCAGCCCGAGTTGGCACCGGTGGCAGCTTGTCCTTGGGCGGCATTTTGATATTCGTGGAATTCCAGCAGGCAGCCGGCCGCGAAGGTCCAACGGCCTACCTGGTACTGCAAATGCATCTGCCTGGTGAAATAAACCCCACCAGCCCACGTTCCTGGTCTCAGTTTGCAGAGCTCCATGGGCACTCACAAAGCAGCCCGAATTGGCACAGGTGGCAGCTTGTCCCTGGGCGGCATCTTGATATTCTTGGAAATCCAGCCGGCAGCCGGCCCCAGAGTGGCCGAGGGCCTGCCTGGTAATGACAAAGGCTTCTGCCCAGGGAACCAAATTTCGTCAACCCACGTTCCTGGTCTCAGATAGCAGAGCCCCATGGGCACTCTCAAAGAAGCCCGAGTTGGCACGGGTGGCAGCTTGTCCCTAGGGAGCATATTGATAGTCGTGGAAATCCAGCCGGCAGCCTCCCCCTGAGGAACAAGGCCCTACCTGGTACTGACAAAGGTTTCTGAACGAGAAAATGAAACCCATAACCCCACGTTGCTGGTCTCAGTTTGCAGAGCTCCATGGGCACACTCAAAGCAGCCCGAGTTGGCACGGGTGGCAGCTTGTCCCTGGGCGGCATCTTGATATTCGTGGAAACCCAGTAAGCAGCCTATCCCGAAGGGCGAATAGCCTGCCTTGTGCTGCAAATGCTTCTGCCCGGGGAAACAAAAGCCACAACTGCACGTTCCTGGTCTCAGTTTGCAGAGCTTCCTGGGCACTCTCAAAGCAGCCCGAGTTTGCACAGGTGGCAGCTTGTCCCTGGGCGGCATCTTCAGACTCATGGAAAGCCACCTGGCAGCCGGCCCCGAAGGGCCGTTGGCCTACCTGGTAATGACAAGGGCTTCTTCCCGGGAAAACAAATCCCACCAGCCCACATTCCTGGTCTCAGTTTTCAGAGCTCCATGGGCAGTCTCAAAGCAGCCCGAGTTGGCACAGGTGGCAGCTTGTCCCTGGGCGGCATCTTGATATTCGTGGAAATCCAGTGGGCAGACGGCCGCGAAGGGCCAACATCCCTACCTGGTACGGACAAAGGCTTCTGCCTGGTGAAACAAATCCACCAGCCCACGTTCCTGGTCTCAGTCTGCAGAGCTCCATGGGCACTCTCAAAGTAGCCCGAGTTGGCACAGGTGGCAGCTTGTCCCTGGGCGGCATCTTGATATTCGTGGAAATCCAGCAGGCAGCCTGCCACTGAGGAACATGGCCCTATTTGGTACAGACAAAGGCTTCTGCACGAGAAAATAAAAGCCATAACCCCACGTTCCTGGTCTCAATTTTCAGAGCTCCATGGGCACTCTAAAAGCAGCCAGAGTTGGCACAGGTGGCAGCTTGTCCCTGGGCAGCAACTTGATATTCGTGGAAACCCAGTAAGCAGCCTATCCCGAAGGGCCAAGAGCCTACCTGGTATTGTAAATGCTTCTGCCCGGGGAAAAAAAAGCCAAAACCGCACGTTCCTGGTCTCAGTTTTCAGAGCTTCCTGGGCATTCTCAAAGCAGCCCGAGTTGGCACAGGTGGCAGCTTGTCCCTGGGCAGTACCTTGATATTCGTGGAAATCCAGCAGGCAGACAGACCAGAAGGGCCGAGGGCCTACCTGGTACTGAGAAATGCTTCTGCCCGGGAAAACAAAACCTACCAGCCCACGTTGCTGGTCTCAGTTTGCAGAGCTCCATGGGCACTCTCAAAGCAGCCCGAGTTGGCACGTGTGGCAGCTTGTCCCTGGGCGGCACCTTGATATTCGTGGAAATCCAGCAGGCAGGCTGCCCCTGAGGAACAAGGCCCTACTTGGTACAGACAAAGGCTTCTGCCCGGGAAAACCAAACCCACAACCCCACGTTCCTGGTCTCAGTTTTCAGAGCTCCATGGGTACTCTCAAAGCAGCACGAGTTGGCACGTGTGGTAGCTTGTCCCTGGGCGGCATCTTGATATTCGTGGAAATCCAGCAGGCTGCCTGCCCCAAAGGGCCGAGGGACTACTTGGAAATGACAAAGGCTTCTGCCCGGGAAAACAAAACCCACCACCCCCCCGTTCCTTGTCTCAGTTTCCAGAGCTCCATGGGCACTCTCAAAGCAGCGCGAGTTGGCACAGGTGGCAGCTTGTCCTTGGGCAGCATTTTGATATTCGTGGAAATCCAGCAGGCAGCCGGCCGCGAAGGTCCAACGGCCTACCTGGTACTGCAAATGCATCTGTCTGGTGAAATAAACCCCACCAGCCCACGTTCCTGGTCTCAGTTTGCAGAGCTCCATGGGCACTCTCAAAGCAGCCCGAGTTGGCACAGGTGGCAGCTTGTCCCTGGGCGGCATCTTGATATTCGTGGAAATCCAGCAGGCAGCCTGCCCCTGAGGAACAAGGCCCTACCTGGTACTGACAAAGGCTTCTGCACGAGAAAATAAAAGCCATAACCCCACGTTCCTGGTCTCAGTTTTCAGAGCTCCTTGGGCACTCTCAAAGCACCCCAAGTTGGCACAGGTGGCAGCTTGTCCCTGGGCGGCATCTTGATATTCGTGGAAATCCAGCAGGCAGACAGACCAGAAGGGCCGAGGGCCTACCTGGTACTGCAAATGGTTCTGCCTGGTGAAACAAACCCCACCAGCCCACGTTCCTGGTCTCAGTTTGCAGAGCTCCATGGGCACTCTCAAAGCAGCCCGAGTTGGCACAGGTGGCAGCTTGTCCCTGGGCGGGATCTTCAGATTCGTGGAAATCCAGCAGGCAGCCTGCCCCTGAGGAACAATGCCCTACCTGGTACTGACAAAGGCTTCTTCCCGGGGAAACAATACCCACCACCCCACGTTCCTGGTCTCAGTTTGCAGTGCTCCATGGGCACTCTCAAAGTAGCCCGAGTGTGCACGCGTGGCAGCTTGTCCCTGGGCGGCATCTTGATATTCGTGGAAATCCAGGAGGCTGCCAGCCCCAAAGGGCCGAGGGACTACCTGGTAATGACAAAGGCTTCTGCCCGGGTAAACAAAACCCACCACCCCCCGTTCCTGGTCTCAGTTTCCAGAGCTCCATGGGCACTCTCAAAGCCGCCCGGGTTGGCACAGGTGGCAGCTTGTCCTTGGGCAGCATTTTGATATTCGTACAAATCCAGCAGGCAGCCGGCCGCGAAGGTCCAACGGCCTACCTGGTACTGCAAATGCATCTGCCTGGTGAAACAAACCCCACCACCCCCCGTTCCTGGTCTCAGTTTGCAGAGCTCCATGGGCACTCTCAAAGCAGCCTGAGTTGGCAGAGGTGGCAGCTTGTCCCTGGGCGGCATTTTCAGATACGTGGAAATCCAGCCGGCAGCCTGCCCCTGAGGTACAAGGCCCTACCTGGTATTGACAAAGGCTTCTTCCCTGGGAAACGAAATCACCAGCCCACGTACCTGGTCTCAGTTTTCAGAGCTCCATGGGCACTCTCAAAGCAGCCCAAGTTGGCACAGGTGGCAGCTTGTCCCTGGGCGGCATTTTGATATTCGTGGAAATCCAGCAGGCAGCCGGCCGCGAAGGGCCATCGGCCTGCCTGGTACTGCAAATGCTTCTGCCTGGTGAAACCAACCCGACCACCCCACGATCCTGGTCTCAGTTTGCAGAGCTCCATGGGCACTCTCAATGCAGCCCGAGTTGGCACAGGTGGCAGCTTGTCCCTGGGCGGCATCTTCCGATTCGTGGAAATCCAGCAGGCAGCCTGCCCCTGAGGAACAAGGCCCTACCTGGTACTAACAAAGGCTTCTTCCCTGGGAAACGAAACCCACCACCCCACGTTCCTGGTCTCAGTTTGCAGTGCTCCACGGGCACTCTCAAAGCAGCCCGAGTTGGCACGGGTGGCAGCTTGTCCCTGGGCGGAATCTTGATATTCGTTGAAACCCAGGAAGCAGCTGGTCCAGGAGGTTTTAGAGCCTACCTGGTATTGACAAATGATTCTGTCTGGGAAAACAAAACCCACTACCCCACGTTCCTGGTCTCAGTTTGCAGAGCTCCATGGGCACTCTAAAAGCAGCCTGAGATGGCACAGGTGGCAGCTTGTCCCTGGGCGGAATCTTGATATTCGTGGAAACCCAGCAATCAGCCTACACCCAAGGGCCGAGGGCCTACCTGGTACTGACAAAGGCTTCTGCCTGGTGAAACAAAACCCACCAGCCGACGTTCCTGGTGTGAAATTGCAGAGCTCCATGGGCACTCTCAACGCAGCCCGAGTTGGCACAGGTTGCAGCTTGTCCCTGGGCGGCACCTTGATATTCGTGGAAATCCAGCAGGAAGCCTGCCCCTGAGGAACAAGGCCCTACTTGGTACAGACAAAGGCTTCTGCCCGGGAAAACCAAACCCACAACCCCACGTTCCTGGTCTCAGTTTTCAGAGCTCCATGGGCACTCTCAAAGCAGCCCGAGTTGGCACGTGTGGTAGCTTGTCCCTGGGCCGTGACTTGATATTCGTGGAAATCCAGCAGGATGCCTGCCCCCAGGTGCCGAGGGCCTACCTGGTATTGTCAAAGGCTTCTGCCTGGTGAAACAAAACCCACCAGCCGACGTTCCTGGTGTGAAATTGCAGAGCTCCATGTGCACTCTCAAAGCAGCCCGAGTTGGCACGGGTGGCAGCTTGTCCCTGGGCGGCATCTTGAGATTCGTGGAAACCCAGGAAGCAGCCGGTCCCGGAGGGCTGAGGGCCTACCTGGTACTGACAAATGCTTCTGCCTGGTGAAACCAACCCCACCACCCCACGTTCCTGGTCTCAGTTTGCAGAACTCCATGGGCACTCTCAAAGCAGCCTGAAATGGCACAGGTGGCAGCTTGTCCCTGGGCGGCATCTTGAGATTCTGGAAAATCCAGCAGGCAGCCTGCCCCTGAGGAACAAGGCCCTACCTGGTACTGACAAAGGCTTCTGCACGAGAAAATAAAAGCCATAACCGCACGTTCCTGGTCTCAGTTTTCAGAGCTCCTTGGGCACTCTCAAAGCACCCCAAGTTGGCACAGGTTGCAGCTTGTCCCTGGGCGGCATCTTGATATTCGTGGAAATCCAGCAGGCAGACAGACCAGAAGGGCCGAGGGCCTACCTGGTACTGCAAATGGTTCTGCCTGGTGAAACAAACCCCACCAGCCCACGTTGCTGGTCTCAGTTTGCAGAGCTCCATGGGCACTCTCAAAGCAGCCCGAGTTGGCACAGGTGGCAGCTTGTCCCTGGGCGGGATCTTCAGATTCGTGGAAATCCAGCAGGCAGCCTGCCCCTGAGGAACAATGCCCTACCTGGTACTGACAAAGGCTTCTTCCCGGGGAAACAATACCCACCACTCCCCGTTCCTGGTCTCAGTTTGCAGAGCTCCATGGGCACTCTCAAAGTAGCCCGAGTTGACACGGGTGGCAGTTTGTCCCTGGGTGGCATCTTGATATTCGTGGAAATCCAGCAGGCTGCCTGCCCCTGAGGAACAAGGCCTTACTTGGTACAGACAAGAGCTTCTGCACGAGAAAATAAAAGCCATAACCCCACGTTCCTGGTCTCAATTTTCAGAGCTCCATGGGCACTCTCAAAGCAGCCCGAGTTGGCACAGGTGGCAGCTTGTCCCTGGGCGGCATCTTTAGAAATGTGGAAATCCAGCAGGCAGCCTGCCCCCGAGGAACAAGGCCCTACCTGGTACTGACAAAGGCTTCTGAACGAGAAAATGAAACCCATAACCCCACGTTGCTGGTCTCAGTTTGCAGAGCTCCATGGGCACACTCAAAGCAGCGCGAGTTGGCACGTGTGGCAGCTTGTCCCTGGGCGGCATCTTGATATTCGTGGAAACCCAGTAAGCAGCCTAACCCGAAGTGCGAATAGCCTGCCTTGTGCTGCAAATGCTTCTGCCCGGGGAAACAAAAGCCACAACTGCACGTTCCTGGTCTCACTTTTCAGAGCTTCCTGGGCATCATCAAAGCAGCCCGAGTTGGCACAGGTGGCAGCTTTTCCCTGGGCGGCATCTTCAGACTCGTGGAAAGCCACCTGGCAGCCGGCCCCGAAGGGCCGTTGGCCTACCTGGTAATGACAAAGGCTTCTTCCCGGGAAAACAAAACCCACCAGCCCACATTCCTGGTCTCAGTTTTCAGAGCTCCATGGGCAGTCTCAAAGCAGCCCGAGTTGGCACAGGTGGCAGCTTGTCCCTGGGCGGCATCTTGATATTCGTGGAAATCCAGTGGGCAGACGGCCGCGAAGGGCCAACATCCCTACCTGGTACGGACAAAGGCTTCTGCCTGGTGAAACAAATCCACCAGCCCACGTTCCTGGTCTCAGTCTGCAGAGCTCCATGGGCACTCTCAAAGCAGCCCGAGTTGGCACAGGTGGCAGCTTGTCCCTGGGCGGCATCTTCAGAAATGTGGAAATCCAGCAGGCAGCCTGCCCCTGAGGAACATGGCCCTCTTTGGTACAGACAAAGGCTTCTGCACGAGAAAATAAAAGCCATAACCCCACGTTCCTGGTCTCAATTTTCAGAGCTCCATGGGCACTCTCAAAGCAGCCAGAGTTGGCACAGGTGGCAGCTTGTCCCTGGGCGGCAACTTGATATTCGTGGAAACCCTGTAAGCAGCCTATCCCGAAGGGCCAAGAGCCTACCTGGTATTGTAAATGCTTCTGCCCGGGGAAAAAAATGCCAAAACCGCACGTTCCTGGTCTCAGTTTTCAGAGCTTCCTGGGCATTCTCAAAGCAGCCCGAGTTGGCACAGGTGGCAGCTTGTCCCTGGGCAGTACCTTGATATACGTGGAAATTCAGCAGGCAGACAGACCAGAAGGGCCGAGGGCCTACCTGGTACTGAGAAATGCTTCTGCCCGGGAAAACAAAACCTACCAGTCCACGTTCCTGGTCTCAGATTGCAGAGCTCCATGGGCACTCTCAAAGCAGCCCGAGTTGGCACGTGTGGCAGCTTGTCCCTGGGCGGCACCTTGATATTCGTGGAAATCCAGCAGGCAGCCTGCCCCTGAGGAACAAGGCCCTACTTGGTACAGACAAAGGCTTCTGCCCGGGAAAACCAAACCCACAACCCCACGTTCCTGGTCTCAGTTTTCAGAGCTCCATGGGCACTCGCAAAGCAGCACGAGTTGGCACGTGGGGTAGCTTGTCCCTGGGCCGTAACTTGATATTCGTGGAAATCCAGCAGGATGCCTGCCCCCAAGTGCCGAGGGCCTACCTGGTACTGACAAAGGCTTCTGCCTGGTGAAACAAAACCCACCAGCCGACGTTCCTGGTGTGAAATTGCAGAGCTCCATGTGCACTCTCAAAGCAGCCCGAGTTGGCACGGGTGGCAGCTTGTCCCTGGGCGGCATCTTGATATTCGTGGAAACCCAGGAAGCAGCCGGTCCCGGAGGGCTGAGGGCCTACCTGGTACTGACAAATGCTTCTGCCTGGTGAAACCAACCCCACCACCCCACGTTCCTGGTCTCAGTTTGCAGAACTCCATGGGCACTCTCAAAGCAGCCCGAGTTGGCACAGGTGGCAGCTTGTCCCTGGGCGGCATCTTGATATTCGTGGAAATCCAGTGGGCAGACGGCCGCGAAGGGCCAACATCCCTACCTGGTACGGACAAAGGCTTCTGCCTGGTGAAACAAATCCACCAGCCCACGTTCCTGGTCTCAGTCTGCAGAGCTCCATGGGCACTCTCAAAGCAGCCCGAGTTGGCACAGGTGGCAGCTTGTCCCTGGGCGGCATCTTGATATTCGTGGAAATCCAGCAGGCTGCCTGCCACTGAGGAACATGGCCCTATTTGGTACAGACAAAGGCTTCTGCACGAGAAAATAAAAGCCATAACCCCACGTTCCTGGTCTCAATTTTAAGAGCTCCATGGGCACTCTAAAAGCAGCCAGAGTTGGCACAGGTGGCAGCTTGTCCCTGGGCAGCAACTTGATATTCGTGGAAACCCTGTAAGCAGCCTATCCCGAAGGGCCAAGAGCCTACCTGGTATTGTAAATGCTTCTGCCCGGGGAAAAAAAAGCCAAAACCGCACGTTCCTGGTCTCAGTTTTCAGAGCTTCCTGGGCATTCTCAAAGCAGCCCGAGTTGGCACAGGTGGCAGCTTGTCCCTGGGCAGTACCTTGATATTCGTGGAAATCCAGCAGGCAGACAGACCAGAAGGGCCGAGGGCCTACCTGGTACTGAGAAATGCTTCTGCCCGGGAAAACAAAACCTACCAGCCCACGTTGCTGGTCTCAGTTTGCAGAGCTCCATGGGCACTCTCAAAGCAGCCCGAGTTGGCACGTGTGGCAGCTTGTCCCTGGGCGGCACCTTGATATTCGTGGAAATCCAGCAGGCAGGCTGCCCCTGAGGAACAAGGCCCTACTTGGTACAGACAAAGGCTTCTGCCCGGGAAAACCAAACCCACAACCCCACGTTCCTGGTCTCAGTTTTCAGAGCTCCATGGGCACTCTCAAAGCAGCACGAGTTGGCACGTGTGGTAGCTTGTCCCTGGGCCGTAACTTGATATTCTTGGAAATCCAGCAGGATGCCTGCCCCCAAGTGCCGAGGGCCTACCTGGTACTGACAAAGGCTTCTGCCTGGTGAAACAAAACCCACCAGCCGACGTTCCTGGTGTGAAATTGCAGAGCTCCATGTGCACTCTCAAAGCAGCCCGAGTTGGCACGGGTGGCAGCTTGTCCCTGGGCGGAATCTTGATATTCGTGGAAACCCAGGAAGCAGCCGGTCCCGGAGGGCTGAGGGCCTACCTGGTACTGACAAATGCTTCTGCCTGGTGAAACCAACCCCACGACCCCACGTTCCTGGTCTCAGTTTGCAGAGCTCCGTGGGCACTCTCAAAGCAGCCCGAGTTGGCACAGGTGGCAGCTTGTCCCTGGGCGGCATCTTGATATTCGTGGAAATCCAGCAGGCAGCCTGCCCCTGAGGAACAAGGCCCTACCTGGTACTGACAAAGGCTTCTGCACGAGAAAATAAAAGCCATAACCCCACGTTCCTGGTCTCAGTTTTCAGAGCTCCTTGGGCACTCTCAAAGCACCCCAAGTTGGCACAGGTTGCAGCTTGTCCCTGGGCGGCATCTTGATATTCGTGGAAATCCAGCAGGCAGACAGACCAGAAGGGCCGAGGGCCTACCTGGTACTGCAAATGCTTCTGCCTGGTGAAACAAACCCCACCAGCCCACGTTCCTGGTCTCAGTTTGCAGAGCTCCATGGGCACTCTCAAAGCAGCCCGAGTTGGCACAGGTGGCAGCTTGTCCCTGGGCGGGATCTTCAGATTCGTGGAAATCCAGCAGGCAGCCTGCCCCTGAGGAACAATGCCCTACCTGGTACTGACAAAGGCTTCTTCCCGGGGAAACAATACCCACCACTCCCCGTTCCTGGTCTCAGTTTGCAGAGCTCCATGGGCACTCTCAAAGTAGCCCGAGTTGACACGGGTGGCAGTTTGTCCCTGGGTGGCATCTTGATATTTGTGGAAATCCAGCAGGCTGCCTGCCCCTGAGCAACAAGGCCTTACTTGGTACAGACAAGAGCTTCTGCACGAGAAAATAAAAGCCATAACCCCACGTTCCTGGTCTCAATTTTCAGAGCTCCATGGGCACTCTCAAAGCAGCCCGAGTTGGCACAGGTGGCAGCTTGTCCCTGGGCAGTACCTTGATATTCGTGGAAATCCAGCAGGCAGACAGTCCCGAAGGCCCGAGGGCCTACCTGGTAATGCAAATTCTTCTACCCGGGAAAACAAAACCTACCAGCCCACGTTCCTGGTCTCAGTTTGCAGAGCTCCATGGGCACTCTCAAAGCAGCCCGAGTTGGCACAGGTGGCAGCTTGTCCCTGGGCAGCATCTTGATATTCGTGGAAATCCAGCCGGCAGCCGGCCCAGAGTGGCCGAGGGCCTACCTGGTAATGACAAAGGCTTCTGCCCAGGGAACCAAATTTCGTCAACCCACGTTCCTGGTCTCAGATTGCAGAGCCCCATGGGCACTCTCAAAGAAGCCCGAGTTGGCACGGGTGGCAGCTTGTCCCTGGGTGGCATCTTGATATTCGTGGAAACCCAGCAAGTAGCCGACCCCCAAGGGCCGGGGGCCTACCTGGTACTGACAGAGGCTTCTGCCAGTTGAAACAATACCCACCAGCCCACGTTCCTGGTCTGAAATTGCAGAGCTCCATGGGCACTCTCAAAGCAGCCCGAGTTGGCAGAGGTGGCTGCTTGTCCCTGGGCGGCAACTTGATATTCGTGAAAATCCAGCGGGCAGCCGGCCGGAAAGGGCCGAGGCCCTACCTGGTACTGACAAAGGCTTCTGCCCAGGGAACCAAATTTCGTCAACCCACGTTCCTGGTCTCAGATTGCAGAGCTCCGTGGGCACTCTCAAAGCAGCCCGAGTTGGCACAGGTGGCAGCTTGTCCCTGGGCGGCATTTTGATATTCGTGGAAATCCAGCAGGCAGCCTGCCCCTGAGGAACAAGGCCCTACCTGGTACAGACAAAGGCTTCTGCCCTAGGAAACGAAAACCACCACCCCCCATTCCTGGTCTCAGTTTGCAGTGCTCCATGGGCACTCTCAAAGCAGCCCAAGTTGGCACGGGTGGCAGCTTGTCCCTGGGCGGCATCTTGATATTCGTGGAAATCCAGCAGGGTGCCATCCCCAAAGGGCCGAGGGCCTACCTGGTAATGACAAAGGCTTCTGCCCGGGAAAACAAAACACACCACCCCACGTTCCTGGTCTCAGTTTCCAGAGCTCCATGGGCACCCTCAAAGCAGCCCGAGTTGGCAAATGTGGCAGCTTGTCCCTGGGCGGCATCTTGATATTCGTGGAAACCCAGCGAGCAGCCTACCCCGAAGGGCCAAGAGCCTACCTGATACTGAAAATGCTTTTGACCGGGGAAAAAAAGCCACCAGCCCACGTTCCTGGTCTCAGTTTGCAGAGCTCCATGGGCACTCACAAAGCAGCCCGAGTTGGCACAGGTGGCAGCTTGTCCCTGGGCGGCATCTTGATATTCGTGGAAATCCAGCCGGCAGCCGGCCCCAGAGTGGCCGAGGGCCTGCCTGGTAATGACAAAGGCTTCTGCCCAGGGAACCAAATTTCGTCAACCCACGTTCCTGGTCTCAGATAGCAGAGCCCCATGGGCACTCTCAAAGAAGCCCGAGTTGGCACGGGTGGCAGCTTGTCCCTAGGGAGCATATTGATAGCCGTGGAAATCCAGCTGGCAGCCTCCCCCTGAGGAACAAGGCCCTACCTGGTACTGACAAAGGTTTCTGAACGAGAAAATGAAACCCATAACCCCACGTTGCTGGTCTCAGTTTGCAGAGCTCCATGGGCACACTCAAAGCAGCCCGAGTTGGCACAGGTGGCAGCTTGTCCCTGGGCGGCATCTTGATATTCGTGGAAACCCAGTAAGCAGCCTATCCCGAAGGGCGAATAGCCTGCCTTGTGCTGCAAATGCTTCTGCCCGGGGAAACAAAAGCCACAACTGCACGTTCCTGGTCTCAGTTTGCAGAGCTTCCTGGGCACTCTCAAAGCAGCCCGAGTTTGCACAGGTGGCAGCTTGTCCCTGGGCGGCATCTTCAGACTCATGGAAAGCCACCTGGCAGCCGGCCCCGAAGGGCCGTTGGCCTACCTGGTAATGACAAGGGCTTCTTCCCGGGAAAACAAATCCCACCAGCCCACATTCCTGGTCTCAGTTTTCAGAGCTCCATGGGCAGTCTCAAAGCAGCCCGAGTTGGCACAGGTGGCAGCTTGTCCCTGGGCGGCATCTTGATATTCGTGGAAATCCAGTGGGCAGACGGCCGCGAAGGGCCAACATCCCTACCTGGTACGGACAAAGGCTTCTGCCTGGTGAAACAAATCCACCAGCCCACGTTCCTGGTCTCAGTCTGCAGAGCTCCATGGGCACTCTCAAAGTAGCCCGAGTTGGCACAGGTGGCAGCTTGTCCCTGGGCGGCATCTTGATATTCGTGGAAATCCAGCAGGCTGCCTGCCACTGAGGAACATGGCCCTATTTGGTACAGACAAAGGCTTCTGCACGAGAAAATAAAAGCCATAACCCCACGTTCCTGGTCTCAATTTTCAGAGCTCCATGGGCACTCTAAAAGCAGCCAGAGTTGGCACAGGTGGCAGCTTGTCCCTGGGCAGCAACTTGATATTCGTGGAAACCCAGTAAGCAGCCTATCCCGAAGGGCCAAGAGCCTACCTGGTATTGTAAATGCTTCTGCCCGGGGAAAAAAAAGCCAAAACCGCACGTTCCTGGTCTCAGTTTTCAGAGCTTCCTGGGCATTCTCAAAGCAGCCCGAGTTGGCACAGGTGGCAGCTTGTCCCTGGGCAGTACCTTGATATTCGTGGAAATCCAGCAGGCAGACAGACCAGAAGGGCCGAGGGCCTACCTGGTACTGAGAAATGCTTCTGCCCGGGAAAACAAAACCTACCAGCCCACGTTGCTGGTCTCAGTTTGCAGAGCTCCATGGGCACTCTCAAAGCAGCCCGAGTTGGCACGTGTGGCAGCTTGTCCCTGGGCGGCACCTTGATATTCGTGGAAATCCAGCAGGCAGGCTGCCCCTGAGGAACAAGGCCCTACTTGGTACAGACAAAGGCTTCTGCCCGGGAAAACCAAACCCACAACCCCACGTTCCTGGTCTCAGTTTTCAGAGCTCCATGGGCACTCTCAAAGCAGCACGAGTTGGCACGTGTGGTAGCTTGTCCCTGGGCCGTAACTTGATATTCTTGGAAATCCAGCAGGATGCCTGCCCCCAAGTGCCGAGGGCCTACCTGGTACTGACAAAGGCTTCTGCCTGGTGAAACAAAACCCACCAGCCGACGTTCCTGGTGTGAAATTGCAGAGCTCCATGTGCACTCTCAAAGCAGCCTGAGTTGGCACGGGTGGCAGCTTGTCCCTGGGCGGAATCTTGATATTCGTGGAAACCCAGGAAGCAGCCGGTCCCGGAGGGCTGAGGGCCTACCTAGTACTGACAAATGCTTCTGCCTGGTGAAACCAACCCCACGACCCCACGTTCCTGGTCTCAGTTTGCAGAGCTCCGTGGGCACTCTCAAAGCAGCCCGAGTTGGCACAGGTGGCAGCTTGTCCCTGGGCGGCATCTTGATATTCGTGGAAATCCAGCAGGCAGCCTGCCCCTGAGGAACAAGGCCCTACCTGGTACTGACAAAGGCTTCTGCACGAGAAAATAAAAGCCATAACCCCACGTTCCTGGTCTCAGTTTTCAGAGCTCCTTGGGCACTCTCAAAGCAGCCCAAGTTGGCACAGGTTGCAGCTTGTCCCTGGGCGGCATCTTGATATTCGTGGAAATCCAGCAGGCAGACAGAGCAGAAGGGCCGAGGGCCTGCCTGGTACTGCAAATGGTTCTGCCTGGTGAAACAATACCCACCAGCCCACGTTCCTGGTCTCAGTTTGCAGAGCTCCATGGGCACTCTCAAAGCAGCCTGAGATGGCACAGGTGGCAGCTTGTCCCTGGGCGGGATCTTCAGATTCGTGGAAATCCAGCAGGCAGCCTGCCCCTGAGGAACAATGCCCTACCTGGTACTGACAAAGGCTTCTTCCCGGGGAAACAATACCCACCACTCCCCGTTCCTGGTCTCAGTTTGCAGAGCTCCATGGGCACTCTCAAAGTAGCCCGAGTTGACACGGGTGGCAGCTTGTCCCTGGGTGGCATCTTGATATTTGTGGAAATCCAGCAGGCTGCCTGCCCCTGAGCAACAAGGCCTTACTTGGTACAGACAAGAGCTTCTGCACGAGAAAATAAAAGCCATAACCCCACGTTCCTGGTCTCAGCTTTCAGAGCTCCATGGGCACTCTCAAAGCAGCCCGAGTTGGCACAGGTGGCAGCTTGTCCCTGGGCAGTACCTTGATATTCGTGGAAATCCAGCAGGCAGACAGTCCCGAAGGGCCGAGGGCCTACCTGGTAATGCAAATTCTTCTACCCGGGAAAACAAAACCTACCAGCCCACGTTCCTGGTCTCAGTTTGCAGAGCTCCATGGGCACTCTCAAAGCAGCCCGAGTTGGCACAGGTGGCAGCTTGTCCCTGGGCAGCATCTTGATATTCGTGGAAATCCAGCCGGCAGCCGGCCCAGAGTGGCCGAGGGCCTACCTGGTAATGACAAAGGCTTCTGCCCAGGGAACCAAATTTCGTCAACCCACGTTCCTGGTCTCAGATTGCAGAGCCCCATGGGCACTCTCAAAGAAGCCCGAGTTGGCACGGGTGGCAGCTTGTCCCTAGGCAGCATATTGATAATCGTGGAAATCCAGCCGGCAGCCTGCCCCTGAGGAACAAGGCCCTACCTGGTACTGACAGAGGCTTCTGCCCGGGAAAACCAAACCCACAACCCCACGTTCCTGGTCTCAGTTTGCAGAGCTCCATGGGCACTCTCAAAGCAGCCCGAGTTGGCACAGGTGGCAGCTTGTCCCTGGGTGGCATCTTGATATTCGTGGAAACCCAGCAAGTAGCCGACCCCCAAGGGCCGGGGGCCTACCTGGTACTGACAGAGGCTTCTGCCAGTTGAAACAATACCCACCAGCCCACGTTCCTGGTCTGAAATTGCAGAGCTCCATGGGCACTCTCAAAGCAGCCCGAGTTGGCAGTGGTGGCTGCTTGTCCCTGGGCGGCAACTTGATATTCGTGAAAATCCAGCGGGCAGCCGGCCGGAAAGGGCCGAGGCCCTACCTGGTACTGACAAAGGCTTCTGCCCAGGGAACCAAATTTCGTCAACCCACGTTCCTGGTCTCAGATTGCAGAGCTCCGTGGGCACTCTCAAAGCAGCCCGAGTTGGCACAGGTGGCAGCTTGTCCCTGGGCGGCATTTTGATATTCGTGGAAATCCAGCAGGGTGCCATCCCCTGAGGGCCGAGGGCCTACCTGGTAATGACAAAGGCTTCTGCCCGGGAAAACAAAACACCACCCCACGTTCCTGGTCTCAGTTTCCAGAGCTCCATGGGCACTCTCAAAGCAGCCCGAGTTGGCAAATGTGGCAGCTTGTCCCTGGGCGGCATCTTGATATTCGTGGAAACCCAGCGAGCAGCCTACCCCGAAGGGCCAAGAGCCTACCTGATACTGAAAATGCTTCTGCCCGGGGAAAAAAAAGCCACCAGCCCACGTTCCTGGTCTCAGTTTGCAGAGCTCCATGGGCACTCTCAAAGCAGCCCGAGTTGGCACAGGTGGCAGCTTGTCCCTGGGCGGCATCTTGATATTCGTGGAAATCCAGCAGGCAGCCGGCCCCAGAGGGCCGAGGGCCTACCTGGTACAGACAAAGGCTTCTGCCCGGGAAAATAAAAGCCGTCAACCCACGTTCCTGGTCTCAGATTGCAGAGCTCCATGGGCACTCTCAAAGCAGCCCGAGTTGGCACGGGTGGCAGCTTGTCCCTGGGCGAGCATATTGATATTCGTGGAAATCCAGCTGGCAGCCTCCCCCTGAGGAACAAGGCCCTACCTGGTACTGACAAAGGCTTCTGCCCGAGGAAAATGAAACCCATAACCCCACGTTCCTGGTCTCAGTTTGCAGAGCTCCATGGGCACACTCAAAGCAGCCCGAGTTGGCACAGGTGGCAGCTTGTCCCTGGGCGGTATCTTGATATTCGTGGAAATCCAGCAGGCAGCCTATCCCGAAGGGCCGAGGGCCTACCTGGTACTGACAAATGCTTCTGCCCGGGGAAACAAAACCCACCAGCCCACGTTCCTGATCTCAGATTGCAGAGCTCCATGGGCACTCTCAAAGCAGCCCGAGTTGGCACAGGTGGCAGCTTGTCCCTGGGCGGCATCTTGATATTCGTGGAAACCCAGGGAAAGGGCCACCTGGCAGCCTGCCTGGTGAAACCCCTGACCACCCCACGGGCTCAGTTTGGCCCTACTCTGGTAAATGACAAGGGCTTCTTCCCTTGAGGAAAACCAAATGCCCACAAGGCCCTACCTGGTACCCACGAGAAAATTCCTGGTCTCAGTTTTCAGAGCTCCATGGGCACTCTCAAAGCAGCCCGAGTTGGCACAGGTGGCAGCTTGTCCCTGGGCAGTATCTTGATATTCGTGGAAATCCAGCAGGCAGCCTGCCCCGAAGGGCCGACATGCCCTACCTGGTACTGACAAAGGCTTCTGCCTGGTGAAACAAAACCCACCAGCCCACGTTCCTGGTCTCAGTTTGCAGAGCTCCATGGGCACTCTCAAAGTAGCCCGAGTTGGCACAGGTGGCAGCTTGTCCCTGGGCGGCATCTTGATATTCGTGGAAATCCAGCAGGCTGCCTGCCCGAGGGCTGAGGGCCTACTTGGTACAGACAAAGGCTTCTGCCTGGTGAAAACAAAAGCCACCACCCCACGTTCCTGGTCTCAGTTTGCAGAGCTCCATGGGCACTCTCAAAGCAGCCTGACTTGGCACAGGTGGCAGCTTGTCCCTGGGCGGCATCTTGAGATTCGTGGAAAATCCAGCAAGCAGCCTGCCCCTGAGGAACAAGGCCCTACCTGGTACTGACAAATGCTTCTGCACGAGAAAATAAAAGCCATAACCCCACGTTCGTGGTCTCAGTTTTCAGAGCTCCATGGGCACTCTCAAAGCAGCCCAAGTTGGCACAGGTGGCAGCTTGTCCCTGGGCAGTACCTTGATATTCGTGGAAATCCAGCAGGCAGACAAACCAGAAGGGCCGAGGGCCTACCTGGTACTGAGAAATGCTTCTGCCCGGGAAAACAAAACCTACCAGCCCACGTTCCTGGTCTCAGTTTGCAGAGCTCCATGGGCACTCTCAAAGCAGCCCGAGTTGGCACGGGTGGCAGCTTGTCCCTGGGCGGCATCTTGATATTCGTGGAAATCCAGCAGGCAGCCTGCCCCTGAGGACCAAGGCCCTACTTGGTACTGACAAAGGCTTCTGCCCGGGAAAACCAAACCCACAACCCCACGTTCCTGGTCTCAGTTTGCAGAGCTCCATGGGCACTCTCAAAGCAGCACGAGTTGGCACAGGTGGCAGCTTGTCCCTGGGCGGCATCTTGATATTCGTGGAAATCCAGCAAGCAGCCTGTCCCCAAGGAACGAGGGCCTACCTGGTACTGACAAAGGCTTCTGCCTGGTGAAACAAAACCCACCACCCGACGTTCCTGGTCTGAAATTGCAGAGCTCCATGGGCACTCTCAAAGCAGCCCGAGTTGGCACAGGTGGCAGCTTGTCCCTGGGCGGCATCTTGATATTCGTGGAAATCCAGCAGGCAGCCGGTCCCAGAGGGCCGAGGGCCTACCTGGTACTGACAAATGCTTCTGCCCAGGGAAACAAAACCCCACGACCCACGTTCCTGGTCTCAGTTTGCAGAGCTCCGTGGGCACTCTCAAAGCAGCCCGAGTTGGCACAGGTGGCAGCTTGTCCCTGGGCGGCATCTTGATATTCGTGGAAATCCAGTCAAGCAGCCTGCCCCTGAGGAACAAGGCCCTACCTGGTACTGACAAAGGCTTCTGCACGGGAAAACAAAACCCATAACCCCACATTCCTGGTCTCAGTTTGCAGAGCTCCATGGGCACTCTCAAAGCAGCCCGAGTTGGCACAGGTGGCAGCTTGTCCCTGGGCGGCATCTTGATATTCGTGGAAATCCAGCAGGCAGCCGACCCCGAAGGGCCGAGGGCCTACCTGGTACTGCAAATGCTTCTGCCTGGTGAAACAAACCCCACCAGCCCACGTTCCTGGTCTCAGTCTGCAGAGCTCCATGGGCACTCTCAAAGCAGCCCGAGTTGGCACAGGTGGCAGCTTGTCCCTGGGCGGCATCTTGATATTCTTGGAAATCCAGCAGGCAGCCTGCCCCTGAGGAACATGGCCCTACCTGGTACTGACAAAGGCTTCTGCCCGAGGAAACAAAACCCATAACCCCACGTTCCTGGTCTCAGTTTGCAGAGCTCCATGGGCACTCTCAAAGCAGCCCGAGTTGGCACGGGTGGCAGCTTGTCCCTGGGCGGCATCTTGATATTCGTGGAAACCCAGCAAGCAGCCTGGTCCTGAGAGGTTCAAGAGCCTACCTTGGTACTGACAAATGCTTCTGCCTGGGAAAACAAAAGCCATAACCCCACGTTCCTGGTCTCAGTTTTCAGAGCTCCATGGGCACTCTCAAAGCAGCCCGAGTTGGCACAGGTGGCAGCTTGTCCCTGGGCAGTACCTTGATATTCGTGGAAATCCAGCAGGCAGACAGTCCGCGAAGGTCCGAGGGCCTACCTGGTACTGCAAATGCTTCTGCCCGGGAAAACAAAACCTACCAGCCCACGTTCCTGGTCTCAGTTTGCAGAGCTCCATGGGCACTCTCAAAGCAGCCCGAGTTGGCACAGGTGGCAGCTTGTCCCTGGGCGGCATCTTGATATTCGTGGAAATCCAGCCGGCAGCCTGCCCCTGAGGAACAAGGTCCTACCTGGTACATGACAAAGGCTTCTGCCCAGGAAAACCAAAGCCACAACCCCACGTTCCTGGTCTCAGTTTGCAGAGCTCCATGGGCACTCTCAAAGCAGCCCGAGTTGGCACGTGTGGCAGCTTGTCCCTGGGCAGTAACGTTGATATTCGTGGAAATCCAGCAGGCAGCCTGCCCCGAAGGCCCGAGGGCCTACCTGGTACTGACAAAGGCTTCTGCCCGGGAAAACAAAACCCACCAGCCCACGTTCCTGGTCTCAGTCTGCAGAGCTCCATGGGCACTCTCAAAGCAGCCCGAGTTGGCACAGGTGGCAGCTTGTCCCTGGGCGGCATCTTGATATTCGTGGAAACCCAGCAAGCAGCCGGTCCCCAAGGGCCGAGGGCCTACCTGGTACTGACAGAGGCTTCTGCCAGTTGAAACAATACCCACCAGCCCACGTTCCTGGTCTGAAATTGCAGAGCTCCATGGGCACTCTCAAAGCAGCCCGAGTTGGCACAGGTGGCAGCTTGTCCCTGGGCGGCATCTTGAGATTCTGGAAAATCCAGCAGGCAGCCGGCCCCTGAGGGCCGAGGCCCTACCTGGTACTGACAAATGCTTCTGAACAGAGAAAATAAAAGCCATAACCCACGTTCGTGGTCTCAGTTTGCAGAGCTCCATGGGCACTCTCAAAGCAGCCCGAGTTGGCACAGGTGGCAGCTTGTCCCTGGGCGGCATTTTGATATTCGTGGAAATCCAGCAGGCAGCCTGCCCCTGAGGAACAAGGCCCTACCTGGTACAGACAAAGGCTTCTGCCCTAGGAAACGAAAACCACCACCCCCCATTCCTGGTCTCAGTTTGCAGTGCTCCATGGGCACTCTCAAAGCAGCCCAAGTTGGCACGGGTGGCAGCTTGTCCCTGGGCGGCATCTTGATATTCGTGGAAATCCAGCAGGGTGCCATCCCCAAAGGGCCGAGGGCCTACCTGGTAATGACAAAGGCTTCTGCCCGGGAAAACAAAACACACCACCCCACGTTCCTGGTCTCAGTTTCCAGAGCTCCATGGGCACCCTCAAAGCAGCCCGAGTTGGCAAATGTGGCAGCTTGTCCCTGGGCGGCATCTTGATATTCGTGGAAACCCAGCGAGCAGCCTACCCCGAAGGGCCAAGAGCCTACCTGATACTGAAAATGCTTCTGACCGGGGAAAAAAAAGCCACCAGCCCACGTTCCTGGTCTCAGTTTGCAGAGCTCCATGGGCACTCACAAAGCAGCCCGAGTTGGCACAGGTGGCAGCTTGTCCCTGGGCGGCATCTTGATATTCGTGGAAATCCAGCCGGCAGCCGGCCCCAGAGTGGCCGAGGGCCTGCCTGGTAATGACAAAGGCTTCTGCCCAGGGAACCAAATTTCGTCAACCCACGTTCCTGGTCTCAGATAGCAGAGCCCCATGGGCACTCTCAAAGAAGCCCGAGTTGGCACGGGTGGCAGCTTGTCCCTAGGGAGCATATTGATAGCCGTGGAAATCCAGCTGGCAGCCTCCCCCTGAGGAACAAGGCCCTACCTGGTACTGACAAAGGTTTCTGAACGAGAAAATGAAACCCATAACCCCACGTTGCTGGTCTCAGTTTGCAGAGCTCCATGGGCACACTCAAAGCAGCCCGAGTTGGCACAGGTGGCAGCTTGTCCCTGGGCGGCATCTTGATATTCGTGGAAACCCAGTAAGCAGCCTATCCCGAAGGGCGAATAGCCTGCCTTGTGCTGCAAATGCTTCTGCCCGGGGAAACAAAAGCCACAACTGCACGTTCCTGGTCTCAGTTTGCAGAGCTTCCTGGGCACTCTCAAAGCAGCCCGAGTTTGCACAGGTGGCAGCTTGTCCCTGGGCGGCATCTTCAGACTCATGGAAAGCCACCTGGCAGCCGGCCCCGAAGGGCCGTTGGCCTACCTGGTAATGACAAGGGCTTCTTCCCGGGAAAACAAATCCCACCAGCCCACATTCCTGGTCTCAGTTTTCAGAGCTCCATGGGCAGTCTCAAAGCAGCCCGAGTTGGCACAGGTGGCAGCTTGTCCCTGGGCGGCATCTTGATATTCGTGGAAATCCAGTGGGCAGACGGCCGCGAAGGGCCAACATCCCTACCTGGTACGGACAAAGGCTTCTGCCTGGTGAAACAAATCCACCAGCCCACGTTCCTGGTCTCAGTCTGCAGAGCTCCATGGGCACTCTCAAAGTAGCCCGAGTTGGCACAGGTGGCAGCTTGTCCCTGGGCGGCATCTTGATATTCGTGGAAATCCAGCAGGCTGCCTGCCACTGAGGAACATGGCCCTATTTGGTACAGACAAAGGCTTCTGCACGAGAAAATAAAAGCCATAACCCCACGTTCCTGGTCTCAATTTTCAGAGCTCCATGGGCACTCTAAAAGCAGCCAGAGTTGGCACAGGTGGCAGCTTGTCCCTGGGCAGCAACTTGATATTCGTGGAAACCCAGTAAGCAGCCTATCCCGAAGGGCCAAGAGCCTACCTGGTATTGTAAATGCTTCTGCCCGGGGAAAAAAAAGCCAAAACCGCACGTTCCTGGTCTCAGTTTTCAGAGCTTCCTGGGCATTCTCAAAGCAGCCCGAGTTGGCACAGGTGGCAGCTTGTCCCTGGGCAGTACCTTGATATTCGTGGAAATCCAGCAGGCAGACAGACCAGAAGGGCCGAGGGCCTACCTGGTACTGAGAAATGCTTCTGCCCGGGAAAACAAAACCTACCAGCCCACGTTGCTGGTCTCAGTTTGCAGAGCTCCATGGGCACTCTCAAAGCAGCCCGAGTTGGCACGTGTGGCAGCTTGTCCCTGGGCGGCACCTTGATATTCGTGGAAATCCAGCAGGCAGGCTGCCCCTGAGGAACAAGGCCCTACTTGGTACAGACAAAGGCTTCTGCCCGGGAAAACCAAACCCACAACCCCACGTTCCTGGTCTCAGTTTTCAGAGCTCCATGGGTACTCTCAAAGCAGCACGAGTTGGCACGTGTGGTAGCTTGTCCCTGGGCGGCATCTTGATATTCGTGGAAATCCAGCAGGCTGCCTGCCCCAAAGGGCCGAGGGACTACTTGGAAATGACAAAGGCTTCTGCCCGGGAAAACAAAACCCACCACCCCCCGTTCCTTGTCTCAGTTTCCAGAGCTCCATGGGCACTCTCAAAGCAGCGCGAGTTGGCACAGGTGGCAGCTTGTCCTTGGGCAGCATTTTGATATTCGTGGAAATCCAGCAGGCAGCCGGCCGCGAAGGTCCAACGGCCTACCTGGTACTGCAAATGCATCTGTCTGGTGAAATAAACCCCACCAGCCCACGTTCCTGGTCTCAGTTTGCAGAGCTCCATGGGCACTCTCAAAGCAGCCCGAGTTGGCACAGGTGGCAGCTTGTCCCTGGGTGGCATCTTGATATTCGTGGAAATCCAGCAGGCAGCCTGCCCCTGAGGAACAAGGCCCTACCTGGTACTGACAAAGGCTTCTGCACGAGAAAATAAAAGCCATAACCCCACGTTCCTGGTCTCAGTTTGCAGTGCTCCATGGGCACTCTCAAAGCAGCCCAAGTTGGCACGGGTGGCAGCTTGTCCCTGGGCGGCATCTTGATATTCGTGGAAATCCAGCAGGGTGCCATCCCCAAAGGGCCGAGGGCCTACCTGGTAATGACAAAGGCTTCTGCCCGGGAAAACAAAACACACCACCCCACGTTCCTGGTCTCAGTTTCCAGAGCTCCATGGGCACCCTCAAAGCAGCCCGAGTTGGCAAATGTGGCAGCTTGTCCCTGGGCGGCATCTTGATATTCGTGGAAACCCAGCGAGCAGCCTACCCCGAAGGGCCAAGAGCCTACCTGATACTGAAAATGCTTCTGACCGGGGAAAAAAAAGCCACCAGCCCACGTTCCTGGTCTCAGTTTGCAGAGCTCCATGGGCACTCACAAAGCAGCCCGAGTTGGCACAGGTGGCAGCTTGTCCCTGGGCGGCATCTTGATATTCGTGGAAATCCAGCCGGCAGCCGGCCCCAGAGTGGCCGAGGGCCTGCCTGGTAATGACAAAGGCTTCTGCCCAGGGAACCAAATTTCGTCAACCCACGTTCCTGGTCTCAGATAGCAGAGCCCCATGGGCACTCTCAAAGAAGCCCGAGTTGGCACGGGTGGCAGCTTGTCCCTAGGGAGCATATTGATAGCCGTGGAAATCCAGCTGGCAGCCTCCCCCTGAGGAACAAGGCCCTACCTGGTACTGACAAAGGTTTCTGAACGAGAAAATGAAACCCATAACCCCACGTTGCTGGTCTCAGTTTGCAGAGCTCCATGGGCACACTCAAAGCAGCCCGAGTTGGCACAGGTGGCAGCTTGTCCCTGGGCGGCATCTTGATATTCGTGGAAACCCAGTAAGCAGCCTATCCCGAAGGGCGAATAGCCTGCCTTGTGCTGCAAATGCTTCTGCCCGGGGAAACAAAAGCCACAACTGCACGTTCCTGGTCTCAGTTTGCAGAGCTTCCTGGGCACTCTCAAAGCAGCCCGAGTTTGCACAGGTGGCAGCTTGTCCCTGGGCGGCATCTTCAGACTCATGGAAAGCCACCTGGCAGCCGGCCCCGAAGGGCCGTTGGCCTACCTGGTAATGACAAGGGCTTCTTCCCGGGAAAACAAATCCCACCAGCCCACATTCCTGGTCTCAGTTTTCAGAGCTCCATGGGCAGTCTCAAAGCAGCCCGAGTTGGCACAGGTGGCAGCTTGTCCCTGGGCGGCATCTTGATATTCGTGGAAATCCAGTGGGCAGACGGCCGCGAAGGGCCAACATCCCTACCTGGTACGGACAAAGGCTTCTGCCTGGTGAAACAAATCCACCAGCCCACGTTCCTGGTCTCAGTCTGCAGAGCTCCATGGGCACTCTCAAAGTAGCCCGAGTTGGCACAGGTGGCAGCTTGTCCCTGGGCGGCATCTTGATATTCGTGGAAATCCAGCAGGCTGCCTGCCACTGAGGAACATGGCCCTATTTGGTACAGACAAAGGCTTCTGCACGAGAAAATAAAAGCCATAACCCCACGTTCCTGGTCTCAATTTTCAGAGCTCCATGGGCACTCTAAAAGCAGCCAGAGTTGGCACAGGTGGCAGCTTGTCCCTGGGCAGCAACTTGATATTCGTGGAAACCCAGTAAGCAGCCTATCCCGAAGGGCCAAGAGCCTACCTGGTATTGTAAATGCTTCTGCCCGGGGAAAAAAAAGCCAAAACCGCACGTTCCTGGTCTCAGTTTTCAGAGCTTCCTGGGCATTCTCAAAGCAGCCCGAGTTGGCACAGGTGGCAGCTTGTCCCTGGGCAGTACCTTGATATTCGTGGAAATCCAGCAGGCAGACAGACCAGAAGGGCCGAGGGCCTACCTGGTACTGAGAAATGCTTCTGCCCGGGAAAACAAAACCTACCAGCCCACGTTGCTGGTCTCAGTTTGCAGAGCTCCATGGGCACTCTCAAAGCAGCCCGAGTTGGCACGTGTGGCAGCTTGTCCCTGGGCGGCACCTTGATATTCGTGGAAATCCAGCAGGCAGGCTGCCCCTGAGGAACAAGGCCCTACTTGGTACAGACAAAGGCTTCTGCCCGGGAAAACCAAACCCACAACCCCACGTTCCTGGTCTCAGTTTTCAGAGCTCCATGGGTACTCTCAAAGCAGCACGAGTTGGCACGTGTGGTAGCTTGTCCCTGGGCGGCATCTTGATATTCGTGGAAATCCAGCAGGCTGCCTGCCCCAAAGGGCCGAGGGACTACTTGGAAATGACAAAGGCTTCTGCCCGGGAAAACAAAACCCACCACCCCCCGTTCCTTGTCTCAGTTTCCAGAGCTCCATGGGCACTCTCAAAGCAGCGCGAGTTGGCACAGGTGGCAGCTTGTCCTTGGGCAGCATTTTGATATTCGTGGAAATCCAGCAGGCAGCCGGCCGCGAAGGTCCAACGGCCTACCTGGTACTGCAAATGCATCTGTCTGGTGAAATAAACCCCACCAGCCCACGTTCCTGGTCTCAGTTTGCAGAGCTCCATGGGCACTCTCAAAGCAGCCCGAGTTGGCACAGGTGGCAGCTTGTCCCTGGGTGGCATCTTGATATTCGTGGAAATCCAGCAGGCAGCCTGCCCCTGAGGAACAAGGCCCTACCTGGTACTGACAAAGGCTTCTGCACGAGAAAATAAAAGCCATAACCCCACGTTCCTGGTCTCAGTTTTCAGAGCTCCTTGGGCACTCTCAAAGCACCCCAATTTGGCACAGGTGGCAGCTTGTCCCTGGGCGGCATCTTGATATTCGTGGAAATCCAGCAGGCAGACAGACCAGAAGGGCCGAGGGCCTACCTGGTACTGCAAATGGTTCTGCCTGGTGAAACAAACCCCACCAGCCCACGTTCCTGGTCTCAGTTTGCAGAGCTCCATGGGCACTCTCAAAGCAGCCCGAGTTGGCACAGGTGGCAGCTTGTCCCTGGGCGGGATCTTCAGATTCGTGGAAATCCAGCAGGCAGCCTGCCCCTGAGGAACAATGCCCTACCTGGTACTGACAAAGGCTTCTTCCCGGGGAAACAATACCCACCACCCCACGTTCCTGGTCTCAGTTTGCAGTGCTCCATGGGCACTCTCAAAGTAGCCCGAGTGTGCACGCGTGGCAGCTTGTCCCTGGGCGGCATCTTGATATTCGTGGAAATCCAGGAGGCTGCCAGCCCCAAAGGGCCGAGGGACTACCTGGTAATGACAAAGGCTTCTGCCCGGGTAAACAAAACCCACCACCCCCCGTTCCTGGTCTCAGTTTCCAGAGCTCCATGGGCACTCTCAAAGCCGCCCGGGTTGGCACAGGTGGCAGCTTGTCCTTGGGCAGCATTTTGATATTCGTACAAATCCAGCAGGCAGCCGGCCGCGAAGGTCCAACGGCCTACCTGGTACTGCAAATGCATCTGCCTGGTGAAACAAACCCCACCACCCCCCGTTCCTGGTCTCAGTTTGCAGAGCTCCATGGGCACTCTCAAAGCAGCCTGAGTTGGCAGAGGTGGCAGCTTGTCCCTGGGCGGCATTTTCAGATACGTGGAAATCCAGCCGGCAGCCTGCCCCTGAGGTACAAGGCCCTACCTGGTATTGACAAAGGCTTCTTCCCTGGGAAACGAAATCACCAGCCCACGTACCTGGTCTCAGTTTTCAGAGCTCCATGGGCACTCTCCAAGCAGCCCAAGTTGGCACAGGTGGCAGCTTGTCCCTGGGCGGCATTTTGATATTCGTGGAAATCCAGCAGGCAGCCGGCCGCGAAGGGCCATCGGCCTGCCTGGTACTGCAAATGCTTCTGCCTGGTGAAACCAACCCGACCACCCCACGATCCTGGTCTCAGTTTGCAGAGCTCCATGGGCACTCTCAATGCAGCCCGAGTTGGCACAGGTGGCAGCTTGTCCCTGGGCGGCATCTTCAGATTCGTGGAAATCCAGCAGGCAGCCTGCCCCTGAGGAACAAGGCCCTACCTGGTACTAACAAAGGCTTCTTCCCTGGGAAACGAAACCCACCACCCCACGTTCCTGGTCTCAGTTTGCAGTGCTCCACGGGCACTCTCAAAGCAGCCCGAGTTGGCACGGGTGGCAGCTTGTCCCTGGGCGGAATCTTGATATTCGTTGAAACCCAGGAAGCAGCTGGTCCAGGAGGTTTTAGAGCCTACCTGGTATTGACAAATGATTCTGTCTGGGAAAACAAAACCCACTACCCCACGTTCCTGGTCTCAGTTTGCAGAGCTCCATGGGCACTCTAAAAGCAGCCTGAGATGGCACAGGTGGCAGCTTGTCCCTGGGCGGCATCTTGATATTCGTGGAAACCCAGCAATCAGCCTACACCCAAGGGCCGAGGGCCTACCTGGTACTGACAAAGGCTTCTGCCTGGTGAAACAAAACCCACCAGCCGACGTTCCTGGTGTGAAATTGCAGAGCTCCATGGGCACTCTCAAGCTGCCCGAGTTGGCACAGGTTGCAGCTTGTCCCTGGGCGGCACCTTGATATTCGTGGAAATCCAGCAGGAAGCCTGCCCCTGAGGAACAAGGCCCTACTTGGTACAGACAAAGGCTTCTGCCCGGGAAAACCAAACCCACAACCCCACGTTCCTGGTCTCAGTTTTCAGAGCTCCATGGGCACTCTCAAAGCAGCACGAGTTGGCACGTGTGGTAGCTTGTCCCTGGGCCGTGACTTGATATTCGTGGAAATCCAGCAGGATGCCTGCCCCCAAGTGCCGAGGGCCTACCTGGTATTGTCAAAGGCTTCTGCCTGGTGAAACAAAACCCACCAGCCGACGTTCCTGGTGTGAAATTGCAGAGCTCCATGTGCACTCTCAAAGCAGCCCGAGTTGGCACGGGTGGCAGCTTGTCCCTGGGCGGCATCTTGAGATTCTGGAAAATCCAGCAGGCAGCCTGCCCCTGAGGAACAAGGCCCTACCTGGTACTGACAAAGGCTTCTGCACGAGAAAATAAAAGCCATAACCGCACGTTCCTGGTCTCAGTTTTCAGAGCTCCTTGGGCACTCTCAAAGCACCCCAAGTTGGCACAGGTTGCAGCTTGTCCCTGGGCGGCATCTTGATATTCGTGGAAATCCAGCAGGCAGACAGACCAGAAGGGCCGAGGGCCTACCTGGTACTGCAAATGGTTCTGCCTGGTGAAACAAACCCCACCAGCCCACGTTGCTGGTCTCAGTTTGCAGAGCTCCATGGGCACTCTCAAAGCAGCCCGAGTTGGCACAGGTGGCAGCTTGTCCCTGGGCGGGATCTTCAGATTCGTGGAAATCCAGCAGGCAGCCTGCCCCTGAGGAACAATGCCCTACCTGGTACTGACAAAGGCTTCTTCCCGGGGAAACAATACCCACCACTCCCCGTTCCTGGTCTCAGTTTGCAGAGCTCCATGGGCACTCTCAAAGTAGCCCGAGTTGACACGGGTGGCAGTTTGTCCCTGGGTGGCATCTTGATATTCGTGGAAATCCAGCAGGCTGCCTGCCCCTGAGGAACAAGGCCTTACTTGGTACAGACAAGAGCTTCTGCACGAGAAAATAAAAGCCATAACCCCACGTTCCTGGTCTCAATTTTCAGAGCTCCATGGGCACTCTCAAAGCAGCCCGAGTTGGCACAGGTGGCAGCTTGTCCCTGGGCGGCATCTTTAGAAATGTGGAAATCCAGCAGGCAGCCTGCCCCTGAGGAACAAGGCCCTACCTGGTACTGACAAAGGTTTCTGAACGAGAAAATGAAACCCATAACCCCACGTTGCTGGTCTCAGTTTGCAGAGCTCCATGGGCACACTCAAAGCAGCGCGAGTTGGCACGTGTGGCAGCTTGTCCCTGGGCGGCATCTTGATATTCGTGGAAACCCAGTAAGCAGCCTAACCCGAAGGGCGAATAGCCTGCCTTGTGCTGCAAATGCTTCTGCCCGGGGAAACAAAAGCCACAACTGCACATTCCTGGTCTCAGTTTTCAGAGCTTCCTGGGCATCATCAAAGCAGCCCGAGTTGGCACAGGTGGCAGCTTTTCCCTGGGCGGCATCTTCAGACTCGTGGAAAGCCACCTGGCAGCCGGCCCCGAAGGGCCGTTGGCCTACCTGGTAATGACAAAGGCTTCTTCCCGGGAAAACAAAACCCACCAGCCCACATTCCTGGTCTCAGTTTTCAGAGCTCCATGGGCAGTCTCAAAGCAGCCCGAGTTGGCACAGGTGGCAGCTTGTCCCTGGGCGGCATCTTGATATTCGTGGAAATCCAGTGGGCAGACGGCCGCGAAGGGCCAACATCCCTACCTGGTACGGACAAAGGCTTCTGCCTGGTGAAACAAATCCACCAGCCCACGTTCCTGGTCTCAGTCTGCAGAGATCCATGGGCACTCTCAAAGCAGCCCGAGTTGGCACAGGTGGCAGCTTGTCCCTGGGCGGCATCTTCAGAAACGTGGAAATCCAGCAGGCAGCCTGCCCCTGAGGAACATGGCCCTATTTGGTACAGACAAAGGCTTCTGCACGAGAAAATAAAAGCCATAACCCCACGTTCCTGGTCTCAATTTTCAGAGCTCCATGGGCACTCTCAAAGCAGCCAGAGTTGGCACAGGTGGCAGCTTGTCCCTGGGCGGCAACTTGATATTCGTGGAAACCCTGTAAGCAGCCTATCCCGAAGGGCCAAGAGCCTACCTGGTATTGTAAATGCTTCTGCCCGGGGAAAAAAATGCCAAAACCGCACGTTCCTGGTCTCAGTTTTCAGAGCTTCCTGGGCATTCTCAAAGCAGCCCGAGTTGGCACAGGTGGCAGCTTGTCCCTGGGCAGTACCTTGATATACGTGGAAATTCAGCAGGCAGACAGACCAGAAGGGCCGAGGGCCTACCTGGTACTGAGAAATGCTTCTGCCCGGGAAAACAAAACCTACCAGTCCACGTTCCTGGTCTCAGATTGCAGAGCTCCATGGGCACTCTCAAAGCAGCCCGAGTTGGCACGTGTGGCAGCTTGTCCCTGGGCGGCACCTTGATATTCGTGGAAATCCAGCGAGCAGCCTGCCCCTGAGGAACAAGGCCCTACTTGGTACAGACAAAGGCTTCTGCCCGGGAAAACCAAACCCACAACCCCACGTTCCTGGTCTCAGTTTTCAGAGCTCCATGGGCACTCGCAAAGCAGCACGAGTTGGCACGTGGGGTAGCTTGTCCCTGGGCCGTAACTTGATATTCGTGGAAATCCAGCAGGATGCCTGCCCCCAAGTGCCGAGGGCCTACCTGGTACTGACAAAGGCTTCTGCCTGGTGAAACAAAACCCACCAGCCGACGTTCCTGGTGTGAAATTGCAGAGCTCCATGTGCACTCTCAAAGCAGCCCGAGTTGGCACGGGTGGCAGCTTGTCCCTGGGCGGCATCTTGATATTCGTGGAAACCCAGGAAGCAGCCGGTCCCGGAGGGCTGAGGGCCTACCTGGTACTGACAAATGCTTCTGCCTGGTGAAACCAACCCCACCACCCCACGTTCCTGGTCTCAGTTTGCAGAACTCCATGGGCACTCTCAAAGCAGCCCGAGTTGGCACAGGTGGCAGCTTGTCCCTGGGCGGCATCTTGATATTCGTGGAAATCCAGTGGGCAGACGGCCACGAAGGGCCAACATCCCTACCTGGTACGGACAAAGGCTTCTGCCTGGTGAAACAAATCCACCAGCCCACGTTCCTGGTCTCAGTCTGCAGAGCTCCATGGGCACTCTCAAAGCAGCCCGAGTTGGCACAGGTGGCAGCTTGTCCCTGGGCGGCATCTTGATATTCGTGGAAATCCAGCAGGCTGCCTGCCACTGAGGAACATGGCCCTATTTGGTACAGACAAAGGCTTCTGCACGAGAAAATAAAAGCCATAACCCCACGTTCCTGGTCTCAATTTTCAGAGCTCCATGGGCACTCTAAAAGCAGCCAGAGTTGGCACAGGTGGCAGCTTGTCCCTGGGCAGCAACTTGATATTCGTGGAAACCCTGTAAGCAGCCTATCCCGAAGGGCCAAGAGCCTACCTGGTATTGTAAATGCTTCTGCCCGGGGAAAAAAAAGCCAAAACCGCACGTTCCTGGTCTCAGTTTTCAGAGCTTCCTGGGCATTCTCAAAGCAGCCCAAGTTGGCACAGGTGGCAGCTTGTCCCTGGGCAGTACCTTGATATTCGTGGAAATCCAGCAGGCAGACAGACCAGAAGGGCCGAGGGCCTACCTGGTACTGAGAAATGCTTCTGCCCGGGAAAACAAAACCTACCAGTCCACGTTCCTGGTCTCAGATTGCAGAGCTCCATGGGCACTCTCAAAGCAGCCCGAGTTGGCACGTGTGGCAGCTTGTCCCTGGGCGGCACCTTGATATTCGTGGAAATCCAGCGAGCAGCCTGCCCCTGAGGAACAAGGCCCTACTTGGTACAGACAAAGGCTTCTGCCCGGGAAAACCAAACCCACAACCCCACGTTCCTGGTCTCAGTTTTCAGAGCTCCATGGGCACTCGCAAAGCAGCACGAGTTGGCACGTGGGGTAGCTTGTCCCTGGGCCGTAACTTGATATTCGTGGAAATCCAGCAGGATGCCTGCCCCCAAGTGCCGAGGGCCTACCTGGTACTGACAAAGGCTTCTGCCTGGTGAAACAAAACCCACCAGCCGACGTTCCTGGTGTGAAATTGCAGAGCTCCATGTGCACTCTCAAAGCAGCCCGAGTTGGCACGGGTGGCAGCTTGTCCCTGGGCGGCATCTTGATATTCGTGGAAACCCAGGAAGCAGCCGGTCCCGGAGGGCTGAGGGCCTACCTGGTACTGACAAATGCTTCTGCCTGGTGAAACCAACCCCACCACCCCACGTTCCTGGTCTCAGTTTGCAGAACTCCATGGGCACTCTCAAAGCAGCCCGAGTTGGCACAGGTGGCAGCTTGTCCCTGGGCGGCATCTTGATATTCGTGGAAATCCAGTGGGCAGACGGCCACGAAGGGCCAACATCCCTACCTGGTACGGACAAAGGCTTCTGCCTGGTGAAACAAATCCACCAGCCCACGTTCCTGGTCTCAGTCTGCAGAGCTCCATGGGCACTCTCAAAGCAGCCCGAGTTGGCACAGGTGGCAGCTTGTCCCTGGGCGGCATCTTGATATTCGTGGAAATCCAGCAGGCTGCCTGCCACTGAGGAACATGGCCCTATTTGGTACAGACAAAGGCTTCTGCACGAGAAAATAAAAGCCATAACCCCACGTTCCTGGTCTCAATTTTCAGAGCTCCATGGGCACTCTAAAAGCAGCCAGAGTTGGCACAGGTGGCAGCTTGTCCCTGGGCAGCAACTTGATATTCGTGGAAACCCTGTAAGCAGCCTATCCCGAAGGGCCAAGAGCCTACCTGGTATTGTAAATGCTTCTGCCCGGGGAAAAAAAAGCCAAAACCGCACGTTCCTGGTCTCAGTTTTCAGAGCTTCCTGGGCATTCTCAAAGCAGCCCGAGTTGGCACAGGTGGCAGCTTGTCCCTGGGCAGTACCTTGATATTCGTGGAAATCCAGCAGGCAGACAGACCAGAAGGGCCGAGGGCCTACCTGGTACTGAGAAATGCTTCTGCCCGGGAAAACAAAACCTACCAGCCCACGTTGCTGGTCTCAGTTTGCAGAGCTCCATGGGCACTCTCAAAGCAGCCCGAGTTGGCACGTGTGGCAGCTTGTCCCTGGGCGGCACCTTGATATTCGTGGAAATCCAGCAGGCAGGCTGCCCCTGAGGAACAAGGCCCTACTTGGTACAGACAAAGGCTTCTGCCCGGGAAAACCAAACCCACAACCCCACGTTCCTGGTCTCAGTTTTCAGAGCTCCATGGGCACTCTCAAAGCAGCACGAGTTGGCACGTGTGGTAGCTTGTCCCTGGGCCGTAACTTGATATTCTTGGAAATCCAGCAGGATGCCTGCCCCCAAGTGCCGAGGGCCTACCTGGTACTGACAAAGGCTTCTGCCTGGTGAAACAAAACCCACCAGCCGACGTTCCTGGTGTGAAATTGCAGAGCTCCATGTGCACTCTCAAAGCAGCCCGAGTTGGCACGGGTGGCAGCTTGTCCCTGGGCGGAATCTTGATATTCGTGGAAACCCAGGAAGCAGCCGGTCCCGGAGGGCTGAGGGCCTACCTGGTACTGACAAATGCTTCTGCCTGGTGAAACCAACCCCACGACCCCACGTTCCTGGTCTCAGTTTGCAGAGCTCCGTGGGCACTCTCAAAGCAGCCCGAGTTGGCACAGGTGGCAGCTTGTCCCTGGGCGGCATCTTGATATTCGTGGAAATCCAGCAGGCAGCCTGCCCCTGAGGAACAAGGCCCTACCTGGTACTGACAAAGGCTTCTGCACGAGAAAATAAAAGCCATAACCCCACGTTCCTGGTCTCAGTTTTCAGAGCTCCTTGGGCACTCTCAAAGCACCCCAAGTTGGCACAGGTTGCAGCTTGTCCCTGGGCGGCATCTTGATATTCGTGGAAATCCAGCAGGCAGACAGACCAGAAGGGCCGAGGGCCTACCTGGTACTGCAAATGGTTCTGCCTGGTGAAACAAACCCACCAGCCCACGTTCCTGGTCTCAGTTTGCAGAGCACCATGGGCACTCTCAAAGCAGCCCGAGTTGGCACAGGTGGCAGCTTGTCCCTGGGCGGGATCTTCAGATTCGTGGAAATCCAGCAGGCAGCCTGCCCCTGAGGAACAATGCCCTACCTGGTACTGACAAAGGCTTCTTCCCGGGGAAACAATACCCACCACTCCCCGTTCCTGGTCTCAGTTTGCAGAGCTCCATGGGCACTCTCAAAGTAGCCCGAGTTGACACGGGTGGCAGTTTGTCCCTGGGTGGCATCTTGATATTCGTGGAAATCCAGCAGGCTGCCTGCCCCTGAGCAACAAGGCCTTACTTGGTACAGACAAGAGCTTCTGCACGAGAAAATAAAAGCCATAACCCCACGTTCCTGGTCTCAATTTTCAGAGCTCCATGGGCACTCTCAAAGCAGCCCGAGTTGGCACAGGTGGCAGCTTGTCCCTGGGCAGTACCTTGATATTCGTGGAAATCCAGCAGGCAGACAGTCCCGAAGGCCCGAGGGCCTACCTGGTAATGCAAATTCTTCTACCCGGGAAAACAAAACCTACCAGCCCACGTTCCTGGTCTCAGTTTGCAGAGCTCCATGGGCACTCTCAAAGCAGCCCGAGTTGGCACAGGTGGCAGCTTGTCCCTGGGCAGCATCTTGATATTCGTGGAAATCCAGCCGGCAGCCGGCCCAGAGTGGCCGAGGGCCTACCTGGTAATGACAAAGGCTTCTGCCCAGGGAACCAAATTTCGTCAACCCACGTTCCTGGTCTCAGATTGCAGAGCCCCATGGGCACTCTCAAAGAAGCCCGAGTTGGCACGGGTGGCAGCTTGTCCCTAGGCAGCATATTGATAATCGTGGAAATCCAGCCGGCAGCCTGCCCCTGAGGAAGAAGGCCCTACCTGGTACTGACAGAGGCTTCTGCCCGGGAAAACCAAACCCACAACCCCACGTTCCTGGTCTCAGTTTGCAGAGCTCCATGGGCACTCTCAAAGCAGCCCGAGTTGGCACAGGTGGCAGCTTGTCCCTGGGTGGCATCTTGATATTCGTGGAAACCCAGCAAGTAGCCGACCCCCAAGGGCCGGGGGCCTACCTGGTACTGACAGAGGCTTCTGCCAGTTGAAACAATACCCACCAGCCCACGTTCCTGGTGTGAAATTGCAGAGCTCCATGGGCACTCTCAAAGCAGCCCGAGTTGGCAGAGGTGGCTGCTTGTCCCTGGGCGGCAACTTGATATTCGTGAAAATCCAGCGGGCAGCCGGCCGGAAAGGGCCGAGGCCCTACCTGGTACTGACAAAGGCTTCTGCCCAGGGAACCAAATTTCGTCAACCCACGTTCCTGGTCTCAGATTGCAGAGCTCCGTGGGCACTCTCAAAGCAGCCCGAGTTGGCACAGGTGGCAGCTTGTCCCTGGGCGGCATTTTGATATTCGTGGAAATCCAGCAGGCAGCCTGCCCCTGAGGAACAAGGCCCTACCTGGTACAGACAAAGGCTTCTGCCCTAGGAAACGAAAACCACCACCCCCCATTCCTGGTCTCAGTTTGCAGTGCTCCATGGGCACTCTCAAAGCAGCCCAAGTTGGCACGGGTGGCAGCTTGTCCCTGGGCGGCATCTTGATATTCGTGGAAATCCAGCAGGGTGCCATCCCCAAAGGGCCGAGGGCCTACCTGGTAATGACAAAGGCTTCTGCCCGGGAAAACAAAACACACCACCCCACGTTCCTGGTCTCAGTTTCCAGAGCTCCATGGGCACCCTCAAAGCAGCCCGAGTTGGCAAATGTGGCAGCTTGTCCCTGGGCGGCATCTTGATATTCGTGGAAACCCAGCGAGCAGCCTACCCCGAAGGGCCAAGAGCCTACCTGATACTGAAAATGCTTCTGCCCGGGGAAAAAAAAGCCACCAGCCCACGTTCCTGGTCTCAGTTTGCAGAGCTCCATGGGCACTCACAAAGCAGCCCGAGTTGGCACAGGTGGCAGCTTGTCCCTGGGCGGCATTTTGATATTCGTGGAAATCCAGCAGGCAGCCGGCCGCGAAGGGCCATCGGCCTGCCTGGTACTGCAAATGCTTCTGCCTGGTGAAACCAACCCGACCACCCCACGATCCTGGTCTCAGTTTGCAGAGCTCCATGGGCACTCTCAATGCAGCCCGAGTTGGCACAGGTGGCAGCTTGTCCCTGGGCGGCATCTTCAGATTCGTGGAAATCCAGCAGGCAGCCTGCCCCTGAGGAACAAGGCCCTACCTGGTACTAACAAAGGCTTCTTCCCTGGGAAACGAAACCCACCACCCCACGTTCCTGGTCTCAGTTTGCAGTGCTCCACGGGCACTCTCAAAGCAGCCCGAGTTGGCACGGGTGGCAGCTTGTCCCTGGGCGGAATCTTGATATTCGTTGAAACCCAGGAAGCAGCTGGTCCAGGAGGTTTTAGAGCCTACCTGGTATTGACAAATGATTCTGTCTGGGAAAACAAAACCCACTACCCCACGTTCCTGGTCTCAGTTTGCAGAGCTCCATGGGCACTCTAAAAGCAGCCTGAGATGGCACAGGTGGCAGCTTGTCCCTGGGCGGCATCTTGATATTCGTGGAAACCCAGCAATCAGCCTACACCCAAGGGCCGAGGGCCTACCTGGTACTGACAAAGGCTTCTGCCTGGTGAAACAAAACCCACCAGCCGACGTTCCTGGTGTGAAATTGCAGAGCTCCATGGGCACTCTCAAGCTGCCCGAGTTGGCACAGGTTGCAGCTTGTCCCTGGGCGGCACCTTGATATTCGTGGAAATCCAGCAGGAAGCCTGCCCCTGAGGAACAAGGCCCTACTTGGTACAGACAAAGGCTTCTGCCCGGGAAAACCAAACCCACAACCCCACGTTCCTGGTCTCAGTTTTCAGAGCTCCATGGGCACTCTCAAAGCAGCACGAGTTGGCACGTGTGGTAGCTTGTCCCTGGGCCGTGACTTGATATTCGTGGAAATCCAGCAGGATGCCTGCCCCCAAGTGCCGAGGGCCTACCTGGTATTGTCAAAGGCTTCTGCCTGGTGAAACAAAACCCACCAGCCGACGTTCCTGGTGTGAAATTGCAGAGCTCCATGTGCACTCTCAAAGCAGCCCGAGTTGGCACGGGTGGCAGCTTGTCCCTGGGCGGCATCTTGAGATTCTGGAAAATCCAGCAGGCAGCCTGCCCCTGAGGAACAAGGCCCTACCTGGTACTGACAAAGGCTTCTGCACGAGAAAATAAAAGCCATAACCGCACGTTCCTGGTCTCAGTTTTCAGAGCTCCTTGGGCACTCTCAAAGCACCCCAAGTTGGCACAGGTTGCAGCTTGTCCCTGGGCGGCATCTTGATATTCGTGGAAATCCAGCAGGCAGACAGACCAGAAGGGCCGAGGGCCTACCTGGTACTGCAAATGGTTCTGCCTGGTGAAACAAACCCCACCAGCCCACGTTGCTGGTCTCAGTTTGCAGAGCTCCATGGGCACTCTCAAAGCAGCCCGAGTTGGCACAGGTGGCAGCTTGTCCCTGGGCGGGATCTTCAGATTCGTGGAAATCCAGCAGGCAGCCTGCCCCTGAGGAACAATGCCCTACCTGGTACTGACAAAGGCTTCTTCCCGGGGAAACAATACCCACCACTCCCCGTTCCTGGTCTCAGTTTGCAGAGCTCCATGGGCACTCTCAAAGTAGCCCGAGTTGACACGGGTGGCAGTTTGTCCCTGGGTGGCATCTTGATATTCGTGGAAATCCAGCAGGCTGCCTGCCCCTGAGGAACAAGGCCTTACTTGGTACAGACAAGAGCTTCTGCACGAGAAAATAAAAGCCATAACCCCACGTTCCTGGTCTCAATTTTCAGAGCTCCATGGGCACTCTCAAAGCAGCCCGAGTTGGCACAGGTGGCAGCTTGTCCCTGGGCGGCATCTTTAGAAATGTGGAAATCCAGCAGGCAGCCTGCCCCTGAGGAACAAGGCCCTACCTGGTACTGACAAAGGCTTCTGAACGAGAAAATGAAACCCATAACCCCACGTTGCTGGTCTCAGTTTGCAGAGCTCCATGGGCACACTCAAAGCAGCGCGAGTTGGCACGTGTGGCAGCTTGTCCCTGGGCGGCATCTTGATATTCGTGGAAACCCAGTAAGCAGCCTAACCCGAAGGGCGAATAGCCTGCCTTGTGCTGCAAATGCTTCTGCCCGGGGAAACAAAAGCCACAACTGCACATTCCTGGTCTCAGTTTTCAGAGCTTCCTGGGCATCATCAAAGCAGCCCGAGTTGGCACAGGTGGCAGCTTTTCCCTGGGCGGCATCTTCAGACTCGTGGAAAGCCACCTGGCAGCCGGCCCCGAAGGGCCGTTGGCCTACCTGGTAATGACAAAGGCTTCTTCCCGGGAAAACAAAACCCACCAGCCCACATTCCTGGTCTCAGTTTTCAGAGCTCCATGGGCAGTCTCAAAGCAGCCCGAGTTGGCACAGGTGGCAGCTTGTCCCTGGGCGGCATCTTGATATTCGTGGAAATCCAGTGGGCAGACGGCCGCGAAGGGCCAACATCCCTACCTGGTACGGACAAAGGCTTCTGCCTGGTGAAACAAATCCACCAGCCCACGTTCCTGGTCTCAGTCTGCAGAGCTCCATGGGCACTCTCAAAGCAGCCCGAGTTGGCACAGGTGGCAGCTTGTCCCTGGGCGGCATCTTCAGAAACGTGGAAATCCAGCAGGCAGCCTGCCCCTGAGGAACATGGCCCTATTTGGTACAGACAAAGGCTTCTGCACGAGAAAATAAAAGCCATAACCCCACGTTCCTGGTCTCAATTTTCAGAGCTCCATGGGCACTCTCAAAGCAGCCAGAGTTGGCACAGGTGGCAGCTTGTCCCTGGGCGGCAACTTGATATTCGTGGAAACCCTGTAAGCAGCCTATCCCGAAGGGCCAAGAGCCTACCTGGTATTGTAAATGCTTCTGCCCGGGGAAAAAAATGCCAAAACCGCACGTTCCTGGTCTCAGTTTTCAGAGCTTCCTGGGCATTCTCAAAGCAGCCCGAGTTGGCACAGGTGGCAGCTTGTCCCTGGGCAGTACCTTGATATACGTGGAAATTCAGCAGGCAGACAGACCAGAAGGGCCGAGGGCCTACCTGGTACTGAGAAATGCTTCTGCCCGGGAAAACAAAACCTACCAGTCCACGTTCCTGGTCTCAGATTGCAGAGCTCCATGGGCACTCTCAAAGCAGCCCGAGTTGGCACGTGTGGCAGCTTGTCCCTGGGCGGCACCTTGATATTCGTGGAAATCCAGCGAGCAGCCTGCCCCTGAGGAACAAGGCCCTACTTGGTACAGACAAAGGCTTCTGCCCGGGAAAACCAAACCCACAACCCCACGTTCCTGGTCTCAGTTTTCAGAGCTCCATGGGCACTCGCAAAGCAGCACGAGTTGGCACGTGGGGTAGCTTGTCCCTGGGCCGTAACTTGATATTCGTGGAAATCCAGCAGGATGCCTGCCCCCAAGTGCCGAGGGCCTACCTGGTACTGACAAAGGCTTCTGCCTGGTGAAACAAAACCCACCAGCCGACGTTCCTGGTGTGAAATTGCAGAGCTCCATGTGCACTCTCAAAGCAGCCCGAGTTGGCACGGGTGGCAGCTTGTCCCTGGGCGGCATCTTGATATTCGTGGAAACCCAGGAAGCAGCCGGTCCCGGAGGGCTGAGGGCCTACCTGGTACTGACAAATGCTTCTGCCTGGTGAAACCAACCCCACCACCCCACGTTCCTGGTCTCAGTTTGCAGAACTCCATGGGCACTCTCAAAGCAGCCCGAGTTGGCACAGGTGGCAGCTTGTCCCTGGGCGGCATCTTGATATTCGTGGAAATCCAGTGGGCAGACGGCCACGAAGGGCCAACATCCCTACCTGGTACGGACAAAGGCTTCTGCCTGGTGAAACAAATCCACCAGCCCACGTTCCTGGTCTCAGTCTGCAGAGCTCCATGGGCACTCTCAAAGCAGCCCGAGTTGGCACAGGTGGCAGCTTGTCCCTGGGCGGCATCTTGATATTCGTGGAAATCCAGCAGGCTGCCTGCCACTGAGGAACATGGCCCTATTTGGTACAGACAAAGGCTTCTGCACGAGAAAATAAAAGCCATAACCCCACGTTCCTGGTCTCAATTTTCAGAGCTCCATGGGCACTCTAAAAGCAGCCAGAGTTGGCACAGGTGGCAGCTTGTCCCTGGGCAGCAACTTGATATTCGTGGAAACCCTGTAAGCAGCCTATCCCGAAGGGCCAAGAGCCTACCTGGTATTGTAAATGCTTCTGCCCGGGGAAAAAAAAGCCAAAACCGCACGTTCCTGGTCTCAGTTTTCAGAGCTTCCTGGGCATTCTCAAAGCAGCCCGAGTTGGCACAGGTGGCAGCTTGTCCCTGGGCAGTACCTTGATATTCGTGGAAATCCAGCAGGCAGACAGACCAGAAGGGCCGAGGGCCTACCTGGTACTGAGAAATGCTTCTGCCCGGGAAAACAAAACCTACCAGCCCACGTTGCTGGTCTCAGTTTGCAGAGCTCCATGGGCACTCTCAAAGCAGCCCGAGTTGGCACGTGTGGCAGCTTGTCCCTGGGCGGCACCTTGATATTCGTGGAAATCCAGCAGGCAGGCTGCCCCTGAGGAACAAGGCCCTACTTGGTACAGACAAAGGCTTCTGCCCGGGAAAACCAAACCCACAACCCCACGTTCCTGGTCTCAGTTTTCAGAGCTCCATGGGCACTCTCAAAGCAGCACGAGTTGGCACGTGTGGTAGCTTGTCCCTGGGCCGTAACTTGATATTCTTGGAAATCCAGCAGGATGCCTGCCCCCAAGTGCCGAGGGCCTACCTGGTACTGACAAAGGCTTCTGCCTGGTGAAACAAAACCCACCAGCCGACGTTCCTGGTGTGAAATTGCAGAGCTCCATGTGCACTCTCAAAGCAGCCCGAGTTGGCACGGGTGGCAGCTTGTCCCTGGGCGGAATCTTGATATTCGTGGAAACCCAGGAAGCAGCCGGTCCCGGAGGGCTGAGGGCCTACCTGGTACTGACAAATGCTTCTGCCTGGTGAAACCAACCCCACGACCCCACGTTCCTGGTCTCAGTTTGCAGAGCTCCATGGGCACTCTCAAAGCAGCCCGAGTTGGCACAGGTGGCAGCTTGTCCCTGGGCGGCATCTTGATATTCGTGGAAATCCAGCAGGCAGCCTGCCCCTGAGGAACAAGGCCCTACCTGGTACTGACAAAGGCTTCTGCACGAGAAAATAAAAGCCATAACCCCACGTTCCTGGTCTCAGTTTTCAGAGCTCCTTGGGCACTCTCAAAGCACCCCAAGTTGGCACAGGTTGCAGCTTGTCCCTGGGCGGCATCTTGATATTCGTGGAAATCCAGCAGGCAGACAGAGCAGAAGGGCCGAGGGCCTACCTGGTACTGCAAATGCTTCTGCCTGGTGAAACAAACCCACCAGCCCACGTTCCTGGTCTCAGTTTGCAGAGCACCATGGGCACTCTCAAAGCAGCCCGAGTTGGCACAGGTGGCAGCTTGTCCCTGGGCGGGATCTTCAGATTCGTGGAAATCCAGCAGGCAGCCTGCCCCTGAGGAACAATGCCCTACCTGGTACTGACAAAGGCTTCTTCCCGGGGAAACAATACCCACCACTCCCCGTTCCTGGTCTCAGTTTGCAGAGCTCCATGGGCACTCTCAAAGTAGCCCGAGTTGACACGGGTGGCAGTTTGTCCCTGGGTGGCATCTTGATATTCGTGGAAATCCAGCAGGCTGCCTGCCCCTGAGCAACAAGGCCTTACTTGGTACAGACAAGAGCTTCTGCACGAGAAAATAAAAGCCATAACCCCACGTTCCTGGTCTCAATTTTCAGAGCTCCATGGGCACTCTCAAAGCAGCCCGAGTTGGCACAGGTGGCAGCTTGTCCCTGGGCAGTACCTTGATATTCGTGGAAATCCAGCAGGCAGACAGTCCCGAAGGCCCGAGGGCCTACCTGGTAATGCAAATTCTTCTACCCGGGAAAACAAAACCTACCAGCCCACGTTCCTGGTCTCAGTTTGCAGAGCTCCATGGGCACTCTCAAAGCAGCCCGAGTTGGCACAGGTGGCAGCTTGTCCCTGGGCAGCATCTTGATATTCGTGGAAATCCAGCCGGCAGCCGGCCCAGAGTGGCCGAGGGCCTACCTGGTAATGACAAAGGCTTCTGCCCAGGGAACCAAATTTCGTCAACCCACGTTCCTGGTCTCAGATTGCAGAGCCCCATGGGCACTCTCAAAGAAGCCCGAGTTGGCACGGGTGGCAGCTTGTCCCTAGGCAGCATATTGATAATCGTGGAAATCCAGCCGGCAGCCTGCCCCTGAGGAAGAAGGCCCTACCTGGTACTGACAGAGGCTTCTGCCCGGGAAAACCAAACCCACAACCCCACGTTCCTGGTCTCAGTTTGCAGAGCTCCATGGGCACTCTCAAAGCAGCCCGAGTTGGCACAGGTGGCAGCTTGTCCCTGGGTGGCATCTTGATATTCGTGGAAACCCAGCAAGTAGCCGACCCCCAAGGGCCGGGGGCCTACCTGGTACTGACAGAGGCTTCTGCCAGTTGAAACAATACCCACCAGCCCACGTTCCTGGTGTGAAATTGCAGAGCTCCATGGGCACTCTCAAAGCAGCCCGAGTTGGCAGAGGTGGCTGCTTGTCCCTGGGCGGCAACTTGATATTCGTGAAAATCCAGCGGGCAGCCGGCCGGAAAGGGCCGAGGCCCTACCTGGTACTGACAAAGGCTTCTGCCCAGGGAACCAAATTTCGTCAACCCACGTTCCTGGTCTCAGATTGCAGAGCTCCGTGGGCACTCTCAAAGCAGCCCGAGTTGGCACAGGTGGCAGCTTGTCCCTGGGCGGCATTTTGATATTCGTGGAAATCCAGCAGGCAGCCTGCCCCTGAGGAACAAGGCCCTACCTGGTACAGACAAAGGCTTCTGCCCTAGGAAACGAAAACCACCACCCCCCATTCCTGGTCTCAGTTTGCAGTGCTCCATGGGCACTCTCAAAGCAGCCCAAGTTGGCACGGGTGGCAGCTTGTCCCTGGGCGGCATCTTGATATTCGTGGAAATCCAGCAGGGTGCCATCCCCAAAGGGCCGAGGGCCTACCTGGTAATGACAAAGGCTTCTGCCCGGGAAAACAAAACACACCACCCCACGTTCCTGGTCTCAGTTTCCAGAGCTCCATGGGCACCCTCAAAGCAGCCCGAGTTGGCAAATGTGGCAGCTTGTCCCTGGGCGGCATCTTGATATTCGTGGAAACCCAGCGAGCAGCCTACCCCGAAGGGCCAAGAGCCTACCTGATACTGAAAATGCTTCTGCCCGGGGAAAAAAAAGCCACCAGCCCACGTTCCTGGTCTCAGTTTGCAGAGCTCCATGGGCACTCACAAAGCAGCCCGAGTTGGCACAGGTGGCAGCTTGTCCCTGGGCGGCATCTTGATATTCGTGGAAATCCAGCCGGCAGCCGGCCCCAGAGTGGCCGAGGGCCTGCCTGGTAATGACAAAGGCTTCTGCCCAGGGAACCAAATTTCGTCAACCCACGTTCCTGGTCTCAGATAGCAGAGCCCCATGGGCACTCTCAAAGAAGCCCGAGTTGGCACGGGTGGCAGCTTGTCCCTAGGGAGCATATTGATAGCCGTGGAAATCCAGCTGGCAGCCTCCCCCTGAGGAACAAGGCCCTACCTGGTACTGACAAAGGTTTCTGAACGAGAAAATGAAACCCATAACCCCACGTTGCTGGTCTCAGTTTGCAGAGCTCCATGGGCACACTCAAAGCAGCCCGAGTTGGCACAGGTGGCAGCTTGTCCCTGGGCGGCATCTTGATATTTGTGGAAATCCAGCAGTCTGCCGATCCCGAATGGCCGAGGGCCTACCTGGTACTGCAAATGCTTCTGCCCGGGAAAACAAAAGCCACCAGCCCTTGTACCTGGTCTCAGTTTTCAGAGCTCTATGGGCACTCTCAAAGCAGCCCAAGTTGGCACAGGTGGCAGCTTGCCCCTGGGCAGTACCTTGATATTCGTGGAAATCCAGCAGGCAGACAGACCAGAAGGGCCGAGGGCCTACCTGGTACTGCAAATGCTTCTGTCTGGGAAAACAAAACCTTCCTGGCCACGTTCCTGGTCTCAGATTGCAGAGCTCCATGGGCACTCTCAAAGCAGCCTGAGTTGGCACAGGTGGCAGCTTGTCCCTGGGCGGCACCTTTATATTCGTGGAAATCCAGCAGGCAGCCTGCCCCTGAGGAACAAGGCCAACCTTGGTACAGACAAAGGCTTCTGCACGAGAAAATAAAAGCCATAACCCCACGTTCCTGATCTCAATTTTCAGAGCTCCATGGGCACACTCAAAGCAGCCCGAGTTGGCACGTGTGGCAGCTTGTCCCTGGGCGGCATCTTGATATTCGTGGAAACCCAGTAAGCAGCCTATCCCGAAGGGCGAATAGCCTGCCTTGTGCTGCAAATGCTTCTGCCCGGGGAAACAAAAGCCACAACTGCACGTTCCTGGTCTCAGTTTGCAGAGCTTCCTGGGCACTCTCAAAGCAGCCCGAGTTTGCACAGGTGGCAGCTTGTCCCTGGGCGGCATCTTCAGACTCGTGGAAAGCCACCTGGCAGCCGGCCCCGAAGTGCCGTTGGCCTACCTGGTAATGACAAGGGCTTCTTCCCGGGAAAACAAATCCCACCAGCCCACATTCCTGGTCTCAGTTTTCAGAGCTCCATGGGCAGTCTCAAAGCAGCCCGAGTTGGCACAGGTGGCAGCTTGTCCCTGGGCGGCATCTTGATATTCGTGGAAATCCAGTGGGCAGACGGCCGCGAAGGGCCAACATCCCTACCTGGTACGGACAAAGGCTTCTGCCTGGTGAAACAAATCCACCAGCCCACGTTCCTGGTCTCAGTCTGCAGAGCTCCATGGGCACTCTCAAAGCAGCCCGAGTTGGCACAGGTGGCAGCTTGTCCCTGGGCGGCATCTTGAGATTCTGGGAAATCCAGCAGGCAGCCTGCCCCTGAGGAACATGGCCCTATTTGGTACAGACAAAGGCTTCTGCACGAGAAAATAAAAGCCATAACCCCACGTTCCTGGTCTCAATTTTCAGAGCTCCATGGGCACTCTCAAAGCAGCCAGAGTTGGCACAGGTGGCAGCTTGTCCCTGGGCGGCAACTTGATATTCGTGGAAACCCTGTAAGCAGCCTATCCCGAAGGGCCAAGAGCCTACCTGGTATTGTAAATGCTTCTGCCCGGGGAAAAAAATGCCAAAACCGCACGTTCCTGGTCTCAGTTTTCAGAGCTTCCTGGGCATTCTCAAAGCAGCCCGAGTTGGCACAGGTGGCAGCTTGTCCCTGGGCAGTACCTTGATATACGTGGAAATTCAGCAGGCAGACAGACCAGAAGGGCCGAGGGCCTACCTGGTACTGAGAAATGCTTCTGCCCGGGAAAACAAAACCTACCAGCCCACGTTCCTGGTCTCAGATTGCAGAGCTCCATGGGCACTCTCAAAGCAGCCCGAGTTGGCACAGGTGGCAGCTTGTCCCTGGGCGGCACCTTGATATTCGTGGAAATCCAGCAGGCAGGCTGCCCCTGAGGAACAAGGCCCTACTTGGTACAGACAAAGGCTTCTGCCCGGGAAAACCAAACCCAAAACCCCACGTTCCTGGTCTCAGTTTTCAGAGCTCCATGGGCACTCTCAAAGCAGCACGAGTTGGCACGTGTGGTAGCTTGTCCCTGGGCCGTGACTTGATATTCGTGGAAATCCAGCAGGATGCCTGCCCCCAAGTGCCGAGGGCCTACCTGGTACTGACAAAGGCTTCTGCCTGGTGAAACAAAACCCACCAGCCGACGTTCCTGGTGTGAAATTGCAGAGCTCCATGTGCACTCTCAAAGCAGCCCGAGTTGGCACGGGTGGCAGCTTGTCCCTGGGCGGAATCTTGATATTCGTGGAAACCCAGGAAGCAGCCGGTCCCGGAGGGCTGAGGGCCTACCTGGTACTGACAAATGCTTCTGCCTGGTGAAACCAACCCCACCACCCCACGTTCCTGGTCTCAGTTTGCAGAACTCCGTGGGAACTCTCAAAGCAGCCTGAAATGGCACAGGTGGCAGCTTGTCCCTGGGCGGCATCTTGATATTCGTGGAAATCCAGCAGGCAGCCTGCCCCTGAGGAACAAGGCCCTACCTGGTACTGACAAAGGCTTCTGCATGAGAAAATAAAAGCCATAACCCCACGTTCCTGGTCTCAGTTTTCAGAGCTCCTTGGGCACTCTCAAAGCACCCCAAGTTGGCACAGGTTGCAGCTTGTCCCTGGGCGGCATCTTGATATTCGTGGAAATCCAGCAGGCAGACAGAGCAGAAGGGCCGAGGGCCTACCTGGTACTGCAAATGGTTCTGCCTGGTGAAACAAACCCCACCAGCCCACGTTCCTGGTCTCAGTTTGCAGAGCTCCATGGGCACTCTCAAAGCAGCCTGAGTTGGCAGAGGTGGCAGCTTTTCCCTGGGCGGCATTTTCAGATACGTGGAAATCCAGCCGGCAGCCTGCCCCTGAGGTACAAGGCCCTACCTGGTATTGACAAAGGCTTCTTCCCTGGGAAACGAAATCACCAGCCCACGTACCTGGTCTCAGTTTTCAGAGCTCCATGGGCACTCTCAATGCAGCCCAAGTTGGCACAGGTGGCAGCTTGTCCCTGGGCGGCATTTTGATATTCGTGGAAACCCAGCAGGCAGCCGGCCGCGAAGGGCCATCGGCCTGCCTGGTACTGCAAATGCTTCTGCCTGGTGAAACCAACCCGACCACCCCACGATCCTGGTCTCAGTTTGCAGAGCTCCATGGGCACTCTCAAAGCAGCCCAAGTTGGCACAGGTGGCAGCTTGTCCCTGGGCGGCATCTTCAGATTCGTAGAAATCCAGCAGGCAGCCTGCCCCTGAGGAACAAGGCCCTACCTGGTACTAACAAAGGCTTCTTCCCTGGGAAACGAAACCCACCACCCCACGTTCCTGGTCTCAGTCTGCAGTGCTCCACGGGCACTCTCAAAGCAGCCCGAGTTGGCACGGGTGGCAGCTTGTCCCTGGGCGGAATCTTGATATTCGTTGAAACCCAGGAAGCAGCTGGTCCAGGAGGTTTTAGAGCCTACCTGGTATTGACAAATGATTCTGTCTGGGAAAACAAAACCCACTACCCCACGTTCCTGGTCTCAGTTTGCAGAGCTCCATGGGCACTCTAAAAGCAGCCTGAGATGGCACAGGTGGCAGCTTGTCCCTGGGCGGCATCTTGATATTCGTGGAAACCCAGCAATCAGCCTACACCCAAGGGCCGAGGGCCTACCAGGTACTGACAAAGGCTTCTGCCTGGTGAAACAAAACCCACCAGCCGACGTTCCTGGTGTGAAATTGCAGAGCTCCATGGGCACTCTCAAGCAGCCCGAGTTGGCACAGGTGGCAGCTTGTCCCTGGGCGGCACCTTGATATTCGTGGAAATCCAGCAAGAAGCCTGCCCCTGAGGAACAAGGCCCTACCTGGTACAGACAAATGCTTCTGCCCGGGAAAATAAAACCCACCAGCCCACGTTCTTGGTGTGAAATTGCAGAGCTCCATGGGCAGTCTCAAAGCAGTCCGAGTTGGCACAGGTGGCTGCTTGTCCCTGGGTGGCGACTTGATATTCGTGGAATTCCAGCGGAGAGCCGGCCCAGAGTGGCCGAGGGCCTACCTGGTAATGACAATAGCTTCTGCCCAGGGAACCAAATTTCGTCAACCCACGTTCCTGGTCTCAGATTGCAGAGCCCCATGGGCACTCTCAAAGAAGCCCGAGTTGGCACGGGTGGCAGCTTGTCCCTAGGAAGCATATTGATAATCGTGGAAATCCAGCTGGCAGCCTGCCCCTGAGGAACAAGGCCCTACCTGGTACTGACAAAGGCTTCTGCCCGAGAAAACCAAACCCACAACCCCACGTTCCTGGTCTCAGTTTGCAGAGCTCCATGGGCACTCTCAAAGCAGCCCGAGTTGGCACAGGTGGCAGCTTGTCCCTGGGTGGCATCTTGATATTCATGGAAACCCAGCAAGTAGCTTACCCCCAAGGGCCGGGGGCCTACCTGGTACTGACAGAGGCTTCTGCCAGTTGAAACAAAACCCACCAGCCCACGTTCCAGGTCTTAAATTGCAGAGCTCCATGGGCACTCTCAAAGCAGCCCGAGATGTCAGAGGTGGCTGCTTGTCCCTGGGCGGCAACTTGATATTCGTGAAAATCCAGCAAGCAGCCGGCCAGAAAGGGCCGAGGGCCTACCTGGTACTGACAAAGGCTTCTGCCCAGGGAACCAAATTTCATCAACCCACGTTCCTGGTCTCAGATTGCAGAGCTCCATGGGCACTCTCAAAGCAGCCCGAGTTGGCACAGGTGGCAGCTTGTCCCTGGGCGGCATTTTGATATTCGTGGAAATCCAGCAGGCATCCTGCCCCTGAGGAACAAGGCCCTACCTGGTACTGACAAAGGCTTCTGCCCTGGGAAACGAAACCCACCAGCGCCCGTTCCTGGTCTCAGTTTGCAGTGCTCCATGGGCACTCTCAAAGCAGCCCAAGTTGGCACGGGTGGCAGCTTGTCCCTGGGCGGCATCTTGATATTCGTGGAAATCCACCAGGCTGCCATCCCCAAAGGGCCGAGGGGCTACCTGGTAATGACAAAGGCTTCTGCCCGGGAAAACAAAACCCACCACCCCACGTTCCTGGTCTCAGTTTGCAGAGCTCCATGGGCACTCCCAAAGCAGCCCGAGTTGGCACAGGTGGCAGCTTCTCCCTGGGCGGCATCTTGATATTCGTGGAAATCCAGTGGGCAGCCGGCTGCGAAGGGCCAACGGCCTACCTGGTACTGACAAAGGCTTCTGCCTGGTGAAACAAACCCCACCAGCCCACGTTCCTGGTCTCAGTTTGCCGAGCTCCATGGGCACTCTCAAAGCAGCCCGAGTTGGCACAGGTGGCAGCTTGTCCCCGGGCGGCATCTTCAGAAAGGTGGAAATCCAGCCGGCAGCCTGCCCCTGAGGAACAAGGCTCTACCTGGTATTGACAAAAGCTTCTTCCCTTGGAAACGAAACCCACCACCCCACGTTCCTGGTCTCAGTTTGCAGAGCTTCCTGGGCATTCTAAAAGCAGCCCGAGTTGGCACAGGTGGCAGCTTGTCCCTGGGCGGCAACTTGATATTCGTGGAAATCCTGCGGTCAGCCGGCCAGAAAGGGCCGAGGCCCTACCGGGTACTGACAAAGGCTTCTGCCCAGGGAACAAAATTTCGTCAACCCACGTTCCTGGTCTCAGTTTGCAGAGCTCCATGGGCACTCTCAAAGCAGCCCGAGTTGGCACAGCTGGCAGCTTGTCCCTGGGCGGCATCTTGATATTCGTGGAATTCCAGCAGTCTGCCGGCCCCGAAGGACCGAGGGCCTACCTGGTACTGCAAACGCATCTGCCCGGGAAAACAAAACCTACCAGCCCACGTTCCTGGTCTCAGATTGCAGAGCTCCGTGGGCACGCTCAAAGCAGCCCGAGTTGGCACAGGTGGCAGCTTGTGCCTTGGCGGCATCTTTAGAAATGTGGAAATCCAGCAGTCTGCCGATCCCGAATGGCCGAGGGCCTACCTGGTACTGCAAATGCTTCTGCCCGGGAAAACAAAAGCCACCAGCCCTTGTACCTGGTCTCAGTTTTCAGAGCTCTATGGGCACTCTCAAAGCAGCCCAAGTTGGCACAGGTGGCAGCTTGCCCCTGGGCAGTACCTTGATATTCGTGGAAATCCAGCAGGCAGACAGACCAGAAGGGCCGAGGGCCTACCTGGTACTGCAAATGCTTCTGTCTGGGAAAACAAAACCTACCTGGCCACGTTCCTGGTCTCAGATTGCAGAGCTCCATGGGCACTCTCAAAGCAGCCCGAGTTGGCACGGGTGGCAGCTTGTCCCTGGGCGGCACCTGGATATTCGTGCAAATCCAGCAGGCAGCAGGCCCCAAAGGTCCGAGGATCTAGCTAGTAGTGCAAATGCTTCTGCCCAAAGAGACAAAACCCTCCTGCCCACGTTCCTGGTCTCAGTTAGCAGAGATCCATGGGCACTCTCAAAGCAGTCCGAGTTGGCACAGGTGGCAGCTTGTCCCTGGGCAGCACCTTGATATTCGTGGAAATCAAGCAGGCAGCCTGTCCCTGAGGAACAAGGCCCTATCTGGTACAGACTTTGGCTTCTGCCCGGGGAAACAAAACCCACTACCCACCGTTCCTGGTCTCGGTTTGCAGAGCTCCATGGGCACTCTCAAAGCAGCCCGAGTTGGCACGGGTGGCTGCTTGTCCCTGGGCGGCATCTTGATATTCGTGGAAATCCAGCAGGCAGCCTCTCCCTGAGGAACAAGGGCCTACCAGGTAATGACAAGGGCTTCTACCCGCGGAAACAAAACCCACCAGCCCACGTTCCTGGTCTCAGTTTGCAGAGCTTCGTGGGCACTCTCAAAGCAGCCCGACTTGGCACGGGTGGCAGCTTGTCCCTGGGCGGCACCTTGATATTCGTGCAAATCCAGCAAGCGGCCTAACTCTAAGGAACAGTGGCCTACCTAATACAGACAAAGGCTTGTGCCTGCGGAAACAAAACCCACCACCCCACGTTCGTGGTCTCAGTTTGCAGAGCTCCGTGGGCACTCTCAAAGCAGCCCGAGTTGGCTCAAGTGGGCAGCTTGTCCCTGGGCGGCATCTTGATATTCGTGGAAATCCAGCAGGCTGCCAGCACCGAATGGCCGAGGGCCTACTGGGAACAGACAAAGGCTTCTGCCCGGGAAAACAAAACCACCAGCCCACGTTCCTGGTCTCAGTTTGCAGAGCTCCATGGGCACTCTCAAAGCAGCACGAGTTGGCACAGGAGGAAGCTTGTCCCTGGGCGGCATCTTGATATTCGTGGAAATCCAGCAGGCAACCTGTCCCTGAGGAACAATGCACTACCTGGTACTGCAAATGCTTCTGCCCGCGGAAAGAAAACCCACCACCCCACGTTCCGGGTCTCAGTTTGCAGAGCTCTGTGGGAACTCTCAAAGCAGCCCAAGTTCGCACAGGTGGCAGCTTGTCCCTGGGCGGCATCTTGATATTCGTGTAAATCCAGCAGGCAGCCTGCCCCTTAGGAAGAAGGGCCTACAAGGAAATTAAATGGGCTTCGGCCTGCGGAAACAAAACCCACCAGCCCACGTTCCTGGTCTCAGTTTACAGAGCTTCGTGGGCACTCTCAAAGCAGCCCGAGTTGGCACGGGTGGCAGCTTGTCCCTGGGCGGCACCTTGATATTCGTGCAAATCCAGCAGGCAGCAGGCCCCAAAGGGCCGAGGATCTAGCTAGTAGTGCAAATGCTTCTGCCCAAGGAGACAAAACCCACCAGCCCATGTTCCTGCTCCCAGTTAGTAGAGCTCCATGGGCACTCTCAAAGCAGCCCGAGTTGGCGTGGGAGGCAGCTTGTCCCTGGGCGGCATCTTCGGATTCGTGGAAATCCAGCAAGCAGCCTAACCCTAAGGAAGAGGGGCCTACCTAGTACAGACAAAGGCTTCTGCCCGCGGAACCAAAACCCACCAGCTCATGTACCTGGTCTCAGTTTGCAGAGATCCATGGGCACTCTCAAAGCAGCCCGCGTTGGCACAGGTGGCAGCTTGTCCCTGGGCAGCACCTTGATATTCGTGGAAATCCAGCAGGCAGCCTGTCCCTGAGGAACAAGACTTACCGGGTACAGACTTTGGCTTCTGCCCGGGGAAACAAAACCCACCACCCACCGTTCCTGGTCTCAGTTTGCAGAGATCCATGGGCACTCTCAAAGCAGCCCGAATTGGCACGGGAGGCAGCTTGTCCCCGGGCGGCATCTTTAGATTCGTGGAAATCCAGCAGGCAGCCTCCCCCTGAGGAACAAGGGCCTACCAGGTAATGACAAGGGCTTCTGCCCCGGAAAACAAAACCCACCAGCCCACGTTCCTGGTCTCAGTTTTCAGAGCTCCATGGGCACTCTCAAAGCAGCCTGAGTTGGCACAGGTGGCAGCTTTTCCCTGGGCGGCATCTTCAGATTGTTGGAAATCCAGCAGGCAGCCGGCCCCAAAGGGCCGAGGGCCTAACTAGTAATGCAAATGCTTCTCCCCAAGGAAACAAAACCCACCACCCCACGTTCCTGCGCTCAGTTAGCAGAGCTCCATGGGCACTCTCAAAGCAGCCCGACTTGGCACAGCTGGCAGCTTGTGCCTGGGCGGCATCCTTATATTCGTGGAAGTCCAGGAAGCAGCCTAACCCTAAGGAACAGTGGCCTACCTAGTACTGACAAAGCCTTCCGCCCGGGGAAACAAAGCCCATAAGCCCACGTTACTGGTCTCATTTAGCCGAGCACCATGGGCACTCTCAAAGCACCCTGAGTTGGCACAGCTGGCAGCTTGTCCCTGGGCGGCACCTTGATATTCGTGGAAATCCAGCAGGCTGCCTGCCCCCGAAGAACAAGGGCCTACCTGTTACAGACAAAGGCTTCTTCCGGCGGTAACAAAACCCACCACCCCACGTTCCTGGTCTCAGTTTCCAGGGCTCCATGGGCACTCTCAAAGCAGCCCGAGTTGGCACAGGTGGCAGCTTGTCCCTGGGCGGCACCTTGATATTCGTGGAATTCCAGACAGCGGCCTAACCCTAAGGTCTAGGGGCCTACCTAGTACTGACAACGGCTTCTGCCCGCAGAAACAAAACCACCAGCCCACGTTCCTGGTCTCAGTTTGCAGAGCTCCATGGGCACTCTCAAAGCAGCCCGAGTTGGCACAGGTGGCAGCTTATCCCTGGGCGGCATCTTGATCTTAGTGGAAATACAGGAGGTAGCCTGCCCCTGAGAAACGATGCCCTACCTGGTACTGCAAATGCTTCTCCCCAAGGAGACAAAACCCACCAGCCCACGTTCCTTGTCTCAGATTCCAGTGCTCGGTGTGCACTCTCAAAGCAGCACGAGTTGGCACGGGTGGCAGCTTGTCCCTGGGCGGCACCTTGATATTCATGGAAATCCAGCGGACAGCCAGCCGCGATGGGACGAGGGCCTACCTGGTAGTGCAAATGCTTCTACCCGCGGAAACAAAACCCGCCACCCAACGTTCTTGGTCTCAGTTTGCAGAGCTCCATGGGCACTCTCAAAGCAGCACTAGTTGCCACAGTTGGCCGCTTGTCCCTGGGCGGCATCTTCGGATTCGTGGAAATGCAGCAGGCAGCCGGCCACAAAGGGCAGAGGGCCTACTTGGTACTGACAATGGCTTCTGCCCGGGGAAACAAAACCCACCAGCCCACGTTCCGGGTCTCAGTTTGCAGAGCTCCATGGGCACTCTCAAAGCAGCCCGAGTTGGCACAGCTGGCAGCTTGTCCCTGGGCGGCACCTTTATATTAGTGGAAATCCAGCAGGCAGCCTGCCCCTGAGGAACAAGGCCCTACCTGGTACTGACAAAAGCTTCTACCGAGGAAAACAAAACTCAGCACCCCACGTTCCTGGTCTCAGTTTGCAGAGCACCATGGGCACTCTCAAAGCAGCCCGAGTTGGCACAGGTGGCACCTTGTCCCTGGGCGGCATCTTCATATTTGTGGAAATCCAGCAGTCAGCCTGCCCGTCAGGAACAAGGCCCTACCTGGTACAGAGAAAGGTTTCTGCATGGGGAAACAAAACCCACCAGCCCACATTCTTGGTCTCAGTTTGCAGAGCTCCGTGGGCACTCTCAAAGCAGCCCGAGTTTTCACAGGAGGCAGGGTGTCCCTGGGCGGCACCTTTATATTCGTGGAAATCCAGCAGGCAGCCGGCCGCAAATGGCCGAATGCCTACCGGGTGTGGACAATGGCTTCGTCCAAGGGAAACAAAACCCACAACTCCTTGTTCCTGGTCTCAGTTTGCAGAGCTCCATGGGCACTCTCAAAGCAGCCGGAGTTGGCACGGGTGGCAGCTTGTCCCTGGGCGGCACCATGATATTCGTGGAAATCCAGCAGGCCGCCGGCCCCCGAGGAACAAGGGTCTACCTGGTACTGGCAAAGGCTTCTTCCGGCAGAAACAAAACCCACCACCCCACGTTCCTGGTCTCAGTTTCCCGAGCTCCATGGGCACTCTCAAAGCAGCCCGAGTTGGCACAGGTGGCAGCTTGTCCCTGGGCGGCATCTTGATATTCATGGAAATCCAGCAGGCATCAGGCCCCAAAGGGCCGAGGGCCTACCTGGTACTGCAAATGCTTCTGCCCAAGGAGAGAAAACCCACCAGACCACGTTCCTGGTCTCAGTTTGCAGAGCTCCACGGGCACTCTCAAAGCAGCCCGAGTTGGTGTGGGAGGCAGCTTGTCCCTGGGCGGCATCTTGATATTCGTGGAAATCCAGAAGGCTGCAGGCCCCAAATGGCCGAGGGTCTACTGGGTACTGACAAAGGCTTCTGCCAGCGGAAAACAAAGCCCACCAGCCCACGTTCCTGGTCTCAGTTTGCAGAGCTCCATGGGCACTCTCAAAGCAGCACGAGTTGGCGTGCAAGGCAGCTTGTCCCTGGGCGGCACCTTGATATTCGTGGAATTCCAGAAAGCGGCCTTACCCTAAGGTCTAGGGGCCTACCTAGCACGGAAAAAGGCTTCTGCCCGCAGAAACAAAACCCACCACCCCACGTTCCTGGTCCCAGTTTGCAGAGCTCCATGGGCATTCTCAACGCAGCCCGAGTTGGCACAGATGGCAGCTTGTCCCTGGGCGGCATCTTGATATTCGTGGATATCCAGCAGGCAGACGGCCCAAAAGAGCCGAGGGCCTACCTGGTTCTGCAAATGCTTCTGCCCAAAGAGACAAAACCCACCACCCCACGTTCCTGGTCTCAGTTAGCCGAGATCCATGGGCACTCTCAAAGCAGCCCGAGTTGTCACAGGTGGCAGCTTGTCCCTGGGCGGCATCTTGATATACGTGGAAATCCAGAAGGAAGCAGCGTAACCCTAAGGAACATTGCCCTACCTAGTACTGACAAAGGCTTCTGCCCAAGGAGACAAAACCCACCAGCCCACGTTCCGGGTCTCAGTTTGCAGAGCTCCATGGGCACTCTCAAAGCAGCTCGAGTTGGCACGGGAGGTAGCTTGTCCCTGGGCGGCACCTTTATATTCGTGGAAATCCAGCAGGCAGTCGTCCGCAAAGCGCCGAGCGCCTACCTGGTACTGCAAATGCTTCTGCCCAATGAGACAAGACCCACCTGCCCACGTTGCTGGTCTCAGTTTGCAGAGCTCCATGGGCACTCTCAAAGCAGCCCGAGTTGGCACAGGTGGCAGCTTGTCCCTGGGCGGCATCTTGATATTCGTGGAAATCCGGCAAGCAGCCTAACCCTAAGGAACAGGGGCCTACCTAGTACGGACAAAGGCTTCTGCATGGGGAAACAAAACCCACCAGCCCACGTTCCTGGTCTCAGTTGGCAGAGATCCATGGGCACTCTCAAAGCAGCCCTAATTGGCACAGGTGGCAGTTTGTCCCTGGGCGGCATCTTGATATTCATGGAAATCCAGCGGAGAGCCGGCCGCAATGGGCCGAGGGCCTACCTGGTACTGCAAATGCTTCTCCCCGCGGAAACAAAACCCACCACCACACGTTCTTGGTCTCAGTTTGCAGAGCTCCATGGGCAGTCTCAAAGCAGCCCGAGTTGGCACAGGTGGCAGCTTGTCCCTGGGCGGCATCTTCAGATTCGTGGAAATCCAGTAGGCAGCCTGCCCCTGAGAAACAATGCCCTACCTGGTACTGCAAATGCTTCTTCCCAAGAAGACAAAACCCACCAGCCCACGTTCCTGGTCTCAGTTTACAGAGATCCGTGTGCGCTCTCAAAGCAGCCCAAGTTGGCACGGGTGGCAGCTTGTCCCTGGGCGGCACCTTGATATTCGTGGAAATCCAGTGGACAGACGGTCGCGATGGGAGGAGGGCCTACCTGGTAATGACAATGCTTCTCCCCAATGAGACAAAACCCACCAGCCCGCGTTCCTGGTCTCAGTTTGCAGAGATCCATGGGCACTCTCAAAGCAGCCCGAGTTGGCACGGGTGGCAGCTTGTCCCTGGGCGGCACCTTGATATTCGTGGAAATCCAGCGGACAGCCGGCCGCGATGGGACGAGGGCCGACCTGGTACTGCAAATGCTTCTACCCGCGGAAACAAAACCCACCACCAAATGTTCTTGGTCTCAGTTTGCAGAGCTCCATGGGCACTCTTAAAGCAGCCTGAGATGGCACAGGAGGCAGCTTGTCCCTGGGCGGCATCTTGATATTCGTGGAAATCCAGAATGCTGCCGGCCCCGAATGGCCGCTAAGGGCCTACTGGGTACTGACAAAGGCTTCTGCCAGCGGAAAACAAAACCCACCAACCCACGTTCCTGGTCCCAGTTTGCAGAGCTCCATGGGCATTCTCAAAGCAGCCCGAGTTGGCACAGGTGGCAGCTTGTCCCTGGGCGGCATCTTGATATTCGTGGAAATCCAGCAAGCAGCCTAACCCTAAGGAACAGGGGCCTACCTAGTACTGGCAAAGGCTTCTGCCCGCAGAAACAAAACCCACCACCCCACGTTCCTGGTCCCAGTTTGCAGAGCTCCATGGGCATTCTCAAAGCAGCCCGAGTTGGCACAGATGGCAGCTAGTCCCTGGGCGGCATCTTGATATTCGTGGAAATCCAGCAGGCAGCAGGCCCAAAGAGCCGAGGGCCTACCTGGTACTGCAAATGCTTCTGCCCAAAGAGACAAAACCCACCAGCCCACGTTCCTGGTCTCAGTTAGCCGAGATCCTTGGGCACTCTCAAAGCAGCCCCAGTTGGCACAGGTGGCATCTTGTCCCTGGGCGGCATCTTGATATTCGTGGAAATCCTGCACTCTTATGGCCCCTAATGGCCGAGGGCCCACCTGGTACTGACAAAGGGCTCTGCCCCGGAAAACAGAACTACCACCAATGTTCCTGGTCTCAGTTTGCAGAGCTCCATGGGCACTCGCAAAGTAGCCCGAGTAGGCACTGGGGGCAGCTTGTCCCTGGGCGGCATCTTCAGATTCGCGGAAATCCAGCAGGCAGCCGGACCTGAAGTCCGAGGGCCCACCTGGTATTGATAAAGGCTTCTTGCCCGGAAAACTAAACTCAGCACCCCACGTTCCTGGTCTCAGTTTGCAGAGCTCCATGGGCACTCTCAAAGCAGCCCGGGTTGGCACTGGTGTCAGCTTGTCCCTGGGCGGCATCTTCCGATTCGTGGAAATCCAGAAGGAAGCTGGCTCCGAAGGCCCATGGGCCTACCTGGTACTGACAAAGGCTTCTGCCCTGGAAAACAAAACTCACCAACCCACGTTCCTGGTCTCAGTTTGCAGAGCTCCATGGGCACTCTCAAGGCAGCCCAAGTAGGCACTGGTGGCAGCTTGTCCATGGGCGGCATCTTCAGATTCGCGGAAATCCCACGAGCAGCTGGCCCTGAAGGGCCAAGGGCCTTCCTGGTACTGACAAATGCTTCTGCCCGGGGAAATAAAGCCCACATCCCGATGTTCCTGGTCTCAGTTAGCAGAGCTCCATGGGCACTCTCAAAGCAGCCCGCGTTGGCACAGGTGGCAGCTTGTCCCTGGGCGGCATCTTCCGATTCGTGGAAATCCAGTAGCAAGCTGGCTCCGAAAGCCCATGGGCCTACCTGGTACTGATAAAGGCTTCTGCCCCGGAAAACAAAACTCACCAACCCACGTTCCTGGTCTCAGTTTGCAGAGCTCCATGGGCACTCTCAAAGCAGCGCGAGTTGGCACAGGTGGCATCTTGTCCCTGGGCGGCATCTTGATATTCGTGGAAATCCAGCAAGCAGCAGGCCCCAAAGGGCCGAATACCTAGATAGTAGGGCAAATGCTTCTGCCCAAAGAGACAAAACCCACCAGCCCATGTTCCGGGTCTCAGTTTGCAGAGCTCCATGGGCACTCTCAAAGCAGCCCGAGTTGCCACAGGTGGCAGCTTGTCCCTGGGCGGCATCTTGATATTCGTGGAAATCCAGCAAGCAGCCTAACCCTAAGGAACAGGGGCCTACCTAGTACTGACAAAGGCTTCTGCCCGCAGAAACAAAACCCACCAGCCCACGTTCCTGGTCCCAGTTTGCAGAGCTCCATGGGCATTCTCAAAGCAGCCCGAGTTGGCACAGATGGCAGCTTATCCCTGGGCGGCATCTTGATATTCGTGGATATCCAGCAGGCAGCAGGCCCCAAAGAGCCGAGGGCCTACCTGGTACTGCAAATGCTTCTGCCCAAAGAGACAAAACCCACCAGCCCACGTTCCTGGTCTCAGTTAGCCGAGATCCTTGGGCACTCTCAAAGCAGCACGAGTTGGCGTGGGAGGCAGCTTGTCCCTGGGCGGCATCTTGATATACGTGGAAATCCAGAAGGAAGCAGCCTAACCCTAAGGAACATTGGCGTACCTAGTACTGAAAAAGGCTTCTGCCCACGGAGACAAAACCCACCAGCCCACGTTCCTGGTCTCAGTTTGCAGAGCTCCATGGGCACTCTCAAAGCAGCCCAAGTTGGCACGGGAGGCAGCTTGTCCCTGGGCGGCGTCTTGATATTCGTGGAAATCCGGCCAGCAGCCTAACCCTAAGGAACAGGGGCCTACCTAGTACTGACAAAGGCTTCTCCCCGCAGAAACAAAACCCACCTGCCCACGTTCCTGGTCTCAGTTTGCAGAGCTCCATGGGCACTCTCAAAGCAGCCCGAGTTGGAACAGGTGGCAGCTTGTCCCTGGGCGGCACTTTCATATTCGTGGAAATGCAGGAGGCAGCCGGCCACAAATGGCAGTAGGCCTACCTGGTATTGACAATGGCTTCGTCCAAGGGAAACAAAACCCACCAGCCCACGTTCCTGGTCTCAGTTTGCAGAGCTCCATGGGCACTCTCAAAGCAGCGCGAGCTGGCGTGGGAGGCAGCTTGTCCCTGGGCGGCATCTTGATATTCGTGGAAATCCTGCTGCCAGCCTGCCCCTGAGGTAGAAGGCCCTACCTGGTACTGACAAAGGCTTCTGCCCAGGAAAACAAAACCCACCACCCAACGTTCCTGGTCTCAGTTAGCAGAGCTCCATGGGCACTCTCAAAGCAGCCCGAGTTGGCACAGGTGGCAGCTTGTCCCTCGGCGGCATCTTGTGATTCTTGGAAATCCAGAAAGCAGCAGGACTCCAAGGGCCAAGGGCCTAGCTAGTAGTGCAAATGCTTCTGCCCAAGGAGACATAACCCACCAGCCCACGTTCCTGGTCTCAGTTTGCAGAGCTCCACGGGCACTCTCATAGAAGTCCGAGGTGGCACGGGAGGCTGCTTGTCCCTGGGCGGCATCTTGATATTTATGCAAATCCAGTAGGCTGCCGGCCCCGAATGGCCGAGGGCCTACTAGGTACTGACAAAGGCTTCTGCCCCGGAAAACAAAACTATTACCCATGTTCCTGATCTCAGTTTTCAGAGCTCCATGGGCACTCTCAAAGCAGCCCGCGTTGGCACAGGTGGCAGCTTGTCCCTGGGAGGTATCTTGATATTGGCGGAAATCCAGCCGGCAGCCCCCCCTAAATACTGAGGGTCTACCTGCTACAGACAAAGGCTTCTGCCCCGGAAAAGAAAACTCACCACCCCACCGTTCCTGGTCTCAGTTTGCAGAGCTCCATGGGCACACGCAAAGCAGCCCGAGTTGGCACAGGTGACAGCTTGTCCCTTGGCGGCATTTTCAAATTCCCGGATATCCCCCAGGCAGACAGCCCCGAAGGGCCGAGGGCCTATCTGGTACTGAGAAAGGCTTCTGCCCAGGGAAACAAAACCCACCACCCCACGTTCCTGGTCTCAGTTTGCAGAGCTCCATGGGCACTCTCAAAGCAGCACGAGTTGACACAGCTGGCAGCTTGTCCTTGGGAGGCATCTTCAGATTCGTGGAAATCCAGCAGGCTTATGGCCCCTAAGGAACAAGGCCCTACCTGGTCCTGACAAAGGCTTCTGCCCAAAGAAACAAAACTCACCACCCCACCTTCCTGGTGCCAGTTTGCAGCCGGCCCTTAAGGCCGAGGGACTACCTGGTACGGAGAAACGCTTCTGCCTAGGAAAAAAAATCCTCTCTTCCCACGTTCCTGGTCTCAGTTTGCAGAGCTCCATGGGCACTCTCAAAACAGCCTGAGTACGCACTGGTGGCAGTTTGTCCCTGGGCGGCATCTTGTTATTCATGGAAATCCTGCAGGCAGCCGGCACCGAAGGACCAAGGGCTTACCTGGTACTGTAAATATTTCTACCCCTGGAAACAAAACTCAGCACCCCACGGTCGTGGTCTCAGTTTGCAGAGCTCCATGGGCACTCTCTAAGCAGCCCGAGTTGGCACAGGTGGCAGCTTGTCCCTGGGCGGAATCTTGACATTTGCGAACATCCAGCAGGCAGCCGGCCCCTGAGGTCCATGGGCCTACCTTCTACTGACAAAGCTTCTGCCCCGGAAAACAAAACTCAGCACCCCTCATTCCTGGTCTCAGTTAGCAGAGCTCCATGGGCACTCTCAAAGCAGCCCGAGTTGGCAAAGGTGGCAGCTTGTCCATGGGCGGCATCTTCAGATTCGCGGAAATCTCACGAGCAGCTGGCCCTGAAGGGCCAAGGGACTTCCTGGTACTGACAAATGCTTCTGCCCGGGGAAATAAAGCCCACATCCCGATGTTCCTGGTCTCAGTTAGCAGAGCTCCATGGGCACTCTCAAAGCAGCCCGGGTTGGCACTGGTGTCAGCTTGTCCCTGGGCGGCATCTTCCGATTCGTGGAAATCCAGTAGCAAGCTGGCTCCGAAAGCCCATGGGCCTACCTGGTACTGATAAAGGCTTCTGCCCCGGAAAACAAAACTCACCAACCCACGTTCCTGGTCTCAGTTTGCAGAGCTCCATGGGCACTCTCAAAGCAGCGCGAGTTGGCACAGGTGGCATCTTGTCCCTGGGCGGCATCTTGATATTCGTGGAAATCCTGCACGCTTATGGCCCCTAAGGGCCGAGGGCCCACCTGGTACTGACAAAGGGCTCTGCCCCGGAAAACAGAACTACCACCAATGTTCCTGGTCTCAGTTTGCAGAGCTCCATGGGCACTCGCAAAGCAGCCCAAGTAGGCACTGGTGGCAGCTTGTCCCTGGGCGGCATCTTCAGATTCGAGGAAATCCAGCAGGCAGCCGGACCCGAAGTCCGAGGGCCCACCTGGTATTGAGAAAGGCTTCTTGCCCGGAAAACTAAACTCACCACCACACGTTCCTGGTCTCAGTTTGCAGAGCTCCATGGGCACTCTCAAAGCAGCCCGAGTTGGCACTGGTGGCAGCTTGTCCCTGGGCGGCATCTTCCGATTCGTGGAAATACAGTAGGAAGCTGGCTCCGAAGGCCCATGGGCCTACCTGGTACAGACAAAGGCTTCTGCCCCGGAAAACAAAACTCACCAACCCACGTTCCTGGTCTCAGTTTGCAGAGCTCCATGGGCACTCTCAAAGCAGCCCGAGTTGGCACAGGTGGCAGCTTGTCCCTGGGCGGCATCTTGATATTCGTGGAAATCCAGAAGGAAGCTGGCCCCAAAGGGCCGTGGGCCTACCTGGTACTGACAAAGGCTTCTGCCCAGGGAAACAAAATTGGCCAACACACGTTCCTGGTCTCAGTTTGCAGAGTTCTATGGGCACTCTCAAAGCAGCCCGAGTTGGCACAGGTGGCAGCTTGTCCCAGGGCGGCATCTTGATACTGGCGGAAATCCAGCAGGCAGCCCCCCCTAATAACTGAGGGTCTACCTGCTACAGACAAAGGCTTCTGCCGCAGAAAACTAAACTCACTACCCACGTTCCTGGTCTCAGTTTGCAGAGCTCCATGAACACCCTCAAAGCAGCACGAGTTGGCACAGGTGGCAGCTTGTCCCTGGGCGGCATCTTGAAATTCGCGGATATCCCCCAGCCAGACAGCCCCAACGGGCCGAGGGCCCACCTGGTACTGACAAAGGCTTCTGCAAAAGAAAAAAAACTCAGCACCCCACATTCCTGGTCTCAGTTTGTTGAGCTCCATGGGCACTCTCAAAGCAGCCCGTGTTGGCACGGGTGGCAGCTTGTCCCTGGGCGGCATCTTCAGATTCGTGCAAATCCTGCAGTGTTATGGCCCCAAAGGGCCGAGGGCCCACCTGGTACTGACAAAGGCTTCTGCCCAAAGAAAAAAAACTCAGCACCCCACATTCCTGGTCTCACTTTGCAGAGCTCCATTGGCACTCTCAAAGCGGCCCGAGTTGGCACAGGTGGCAGCTTGTCCCTGGGCGGCATCTTGATATTCGTGCAAATCCTGCAGGGTTATGGCCCCTAAGTTCCGAGGGCCCACCTGGTACTGACAAAGGCTTCTGCCTGGGAAAACAGAACTACCTCCAATGTTCCTGGTCTCAGTTTGCAGATCTCCATGGGCACTCTCAAAGCAGCCCGAGTTGGCGCAGGTGGCAGCTTGTCCCTGGGGGGCATCTTCAGATTCGCGGAAATCCAGTTTGCAGCCGGCCCTTAAGGCCGAGGGCCTATCTGGTACTGAGAAACGCTTCTGCCTAGGAAAAAAAACCTCTCTTCCCATGTTCCTGGTCTCAGTTTGCAGTGCTCCATGGGCACTCTCAAAGCTGCCCGTGTTTGCACAGGTGGCAGCTTGTCCCTGGGCGGCATCTTGATATTCGTGGAAATCCAGCAAGCAGCCGGCACCGAAGAACCAAGGGCCTACCTGGTACTGTAAATATTTCTACTCCTGGAAACAAAACTCTGCAACCCACGGTCGTGGTCTCAGTTTGCAGAGATCCATGGGCACTCTCAAAGCAGCGCGAGTTGGCACAGGAGGCAGCTTGTCCCTGGGCGCAATCTTGACATTCAAGGAAACCAAGCCGGCAGCCTGCCCCTGAGGAACAAGGCCCGACCTGGTACTGACAAAGGCTTCTGCCCGGGGAAACAAAAGCCACCACCCCAAGTCCCTGGTCTCAGTTTGCAGAGCTTCATGGGCACTCTAAAAGCAGCCCGTGTTGGCACAGGTGGCAGCTTGTCCCTGGGCGGCACCTTGATATTCGTGGAAATCCAGCAGGCAGCCTGCCCCTGAGGAACAGGGCCCGACCAGGTACTGACAAAGGCTTCTGCCCGGGGAAACAAAACCCACCAGCCCACGTTCCTGGTCTCGGTCTGCAGAGATCCATGGGCACTCTCAAAGCAGACCGAGTTGGCACAGGTGGCAGCTTGTCCTTGTGAGGCACCTTGATCTTCGTGGAAATCCAGCGGACCACCGGCTGCGATGGGCCGAGGGCCTACCTGGTATTGCAAATGCTTCTGCCTGGGGAAACAACACCACCCCACATTCCTGGTCTCAGTTTGCAGAGATCCATGGGCACTCTCAAAGTAGCCCGAGTTGGTGCGGGTTGCAGTTTTGCCCTGGGCGGCATCTTCAGATTCGTGGAAATCCAGCAAGCAGCCGGTCACAAAAGGCCGAGGGCCTACCTGGTATTGACAATGGCTTCGTTCTAGGGAAAGAAAACCCACCACCCCACATTCCTGGTCTCAGTTTGCAGAGATCCATGGGCACTCTCAAAGCAGCCCGAGTTGGCACGGGTGGCAGCTTGTCCCTAGGCAGCATCTTGATATTCGTGGAAATCCAGCAGGCAGACTGCCCCTGAGGAACAAGGCCCTACCTGGTACTGACAAAGGCTTATGCCTAGGAAACCAAAACCCACCAGCCCACGTTCCTGGTCTCAGTTTGCAGAGCGCCATGGGCACGCTCAAAGCTGCCCGAGTTGGCACGGGTGGCAGCTTGTCCCTGGGCGGCATCATCAGATTCGCGGATATAAAGCAGCCATCCTGCCCCTGAGGAACAAGGCCCTACCTGGTACGGACAAAGGCTTCTTCCCGGGGAAACAAAACCCACCACCCCACGTTCCTGGTCTCAGTTTGCAGAGATCCATAGGCACTCTCAAAGCAGCCCGAGTTGGCACAGGTGGCAGCTTGTCCCTGGGCGGTACCTTGATATTCATGGAAATCCAGCGGACAACCGGCCACAAAAGGCCGAGTGCTAACCTGGTACTGCAAATGTTTCTGCCTGGGGAGACAAAGCCCACCACCCCACGTTCCTGGTCTAAGACTGCAGAGATCGACGGGCACTCTCAAAGCAGCGCGAGTTGGCACAGGTGGCAGCTTGTCCCTGGGTGGCACCTTGATCTTCGTGGAAATCCAGCAGGCAGACTGCCCCTGAGGAACAAGGCCCTACCTGGTACTGACAAAGGCTTATGCCTGGGAAAACAAAACCCACTACTCCACATTCCTGGTCTCAGTTTACAGAATTCTGTGGGCACTCTCAAGGCAGCCAGTGTTGGCACGGGTGGCAGCTTATCCCTAGGCAGCATCTTGATATTCTTTGAAATCCAGCAGGCAGACTGCCCGTGAGGAACAAGGCCCTACCTGGTACTGACAAAGGCTTCTGCCCGGGGAAACCAAAACCCACCAGCCCACGTACCTGGTCTCAATTTGCAGAGCGCCATGGGCACGCTCAAAGCTGCCCGAATTGGCAATGGTGGCTGCTTGTCCCTGGGCTGCATCTTCAGGTTCGCGGATATAAAGAAGGCAGCCTGCCCCTGAGGAACAAGGCCCTACCTGGTACTGACAAAGGCTTCTGCCCGGGGAAACAAAACCCACCAGCCTACGTTCCTGGTCTCAGTTTACAGAGATCCATGGGCACTCTCAAGGCAGCCCGAGTTGGCATGGGTGGCAGCTTGTCCCTGGGCGGCACCTTGATATTCATGGAAATCCAGCGGACAACCGGCCGCGATGGGCCTAGGGCCTACCTGGTACTGCAAATGCTTCTGCCCGCGGAAACAAAACCCACCACACCACATTCCTGGTCTAAGACTGCAGAGATCCATGTGCACTCTCAAAGCAGTCCGAGTTGGCACAGGTGGCAGCTTGTCCCTGGGCGGCATCTTGATATACGTGGAAATCCAGCAAGCAGCCTAACCATAAGAAAAAGGGGCCTACCTAGTACTGACCAAGGCTTCAGCCCAGGGAAACAAAACCCACCAGCCCACGCTCCTGGTCTCAGTTTGCAGAGCTTCATGGGCACTCTCAAAGCAGCCAGAGTTGTCACAGGTGGCAGCTTGTCCCTGGGCGGCACCTTGATATTCGTGGAAATCCAGCAGGCAGACTGCCCCTCAGGAACAAGGCCCGACCTGGTACTGAAAAAGGCTTCTGCACGGGGAAACAAAACCCACCAGCCCACGTTCCTGGTCTCAGTCTGCAGAGCTCCGTGGGCACTCTCAAACAAGCCCGAGTTGGCACAGGTGGCCGCTTGTCCCTGGGCGGCATCTCGATATTCGTGGAAATCCAGCAGGCAGCCGGCCCTGAAGGCCCGAGGGCTGACATGGTACACAGAAAGGCTTCTTCTAGGGGAAACTAAACCCACCAGCCCACGTTCCTGGTCTCAGTTTGCAGAGATCGATGGGCACTCTCAAAGCAGCGCGAGTTGGCACAGGTGGCAGCTTGTCCCTGGGCAGCATCTTGATATTCGTGGAAATCCAGCAAGCAGCCTAACCATAAGGAAAAGGGGCCTACCTAGTACTGACCAAGGCTTCTGCGAGGGAGACAAAACCCACCAGCCCACGTTCCTGGTATCAGTTTACAGAATTCTGTGGGCACACTCAAGGCAGCCCGAGTTGGCACAGGTGGCAGCTTGTCCCTGGGCGGCATCTTCAGATTCGCGGATATAAAGCAGGCAGCCTGCCCCTGAGGAACAAGGCCCTACCTGGTACGGACAAAGGCTTCTTCCCGGGGAAACAAAACCCACCACCACACGTTCCTGGTCTCAGTTTGCAGAGATCCATAGGCACTCTCAAAGCAGCCCGAGTTGGCACAGGTGGCAGCTTGTCCCTGGGCGGCACCTTGATATTCATGGAAATCAAGCGGAAAACCGGCCACAAAAGGCCGAGTGCTTATCTGGTACTGCAAATGTTTCTGCCTGGGGAGACAAAGCCCACCACCCCATGTTCCTGGTCTAAGACTGCAGAGATCGACGGGCACTCTCAAAGCAGCCCGAGTTGGCACAGGTGGCAGCTTGTCCCTGGGTGGCACCTTGATCTTCGTGGAAATCCAGCAGGCAGACTGCCCCTGAGGAACAAGGCCCTACCTGGTACTGACAAAGGCTTCTGCCCGGGGAAACAAAACTGAGCACCCCACGTTCCTGGTCTCAGTTTGCAAAGATCCATGGGCACTCTAAAAGCAGCCCGAGTTGGCACAGGTGGCAGCTTGTCCCTGGGCGGAACCTTGATATTCGTGTAAATCCAGCGGACAACCGGCCGCGATGGGCCAAGGGCCTACCTGGTACAGCAAATGCTTCTGCCCAAGGAGACAAAACCCACCAGCCCACGTTCCTGGTCTCAGTTTGCCGAGCTCCATGGGCATTCTCAAAGCAGCACGAGTTGGCATGTGTGGCAGCTTGTCCCTGGGCGGCATCTTGATATTCGTGGAAATCCAGCAAGCAGCTGGCCCGTGAGGAACAAGCCCCTACCTGGTACTGACAAAGGCTTCTGCCTGGGGAAACAAAACCCAGCAGCCCACGTTCCTGGTCTCAGTTTACAGAGCTCCGTGGGAACTCTCAAAGCAGCCCCAGTTGGCACGGGTGTCAGCTTGTCGCTGGGCGGCATCTTGATATTCGTGGAAATCCAGCTGGCAGGCGGGCACAAAAGGCCGAGGGCCTACCTGGTATTGACAAAGGCTTCTGCCCGCGGAAACAAAACCCACCAGCCCACGTTCCTAGTCTCAGTTTGCAGAGATCCATGGGCACTCTCAAAGCAGCCGGGTTGGCACGGGTGGCAGCTTGTCCCTGGGCGGCATCTTGATATTCGTGGAAATCCAGCAATAAGCCAGCCCCAGAGGAACAAGGCCCTACCTGGTACTGAGGAAGGCTTCTGCCCGTGAAAACAAAACTCAGCACACCACGGTCCTGGTCTCAGTTTGCAGAGCTCCATGGGCACTCTCAAAGCAGCCCGAGTTGGCACAGGTGGCAGCTTGTCCTTGGGCGGCATCTTGATATTCGTGGAAATCCAGCAGGCAGCCGGCCCTGAAGGGCCGAGGGCTGTCATGAAACACAGAAAGGCTTCTGCCTGGGGAAACAAAACCCACCACCGCACGTTCCTGCTCTCAGTTTGCAGAGCTCCATGGGCACTCTTAAAGCAGCCCGAGTTGGCACAGGTGGCAGCTTGTCCCTGGGCGGCATCTCGATATTCGTGCAAATCCAGCAGGCAGATGGACCCGAAGGGCCGAGGGCCTACCTGGTACTTTAAATGCTTCTGCCCGCGGAAAAAAACCCACCACCCCACATTCCTGGTCTCAGTCTGCAGAGATCGATGGGCACTCTCAAAGCAGCTCCAATTGGCACAGTTGGCAGCTTTTCCCTTGGCGGCATCTTGATATTCGTGGAAATCCAGCAAGCAGCCTAACCATAAGGAAAAGGGGCCTACCGAGTACTGACCAAGGCTTCTGCCCAGGGAAACAAAACCCACCAGCCCACGTTCCTTGTATCAGTTTACAGAACTCCGTGGGCACTCTCAAGGGAGCCAGAGTTGGCACGGGTGGCAGCTTGTCCCTGGGCGGCATTTTGACCTTCGTGGAAATGCAGCGGACAACCGGCCGCAATGGGCCGAGGGCCTACCTGGTACTGCAAATGCTTCTGCCCAAGGAAACAAAACCCACCACCCCACATTACTGGTCTCAGTTTGCAGAGATCCATGGGCACTCTCAAAGCAGCCCGAGTTGGCACAGGTGGCAGCTTGTCCCTGGGCAGTATCTTGATATTCGCGGAAATCCAGCAAGCAGCCTAACCATAAGGAAACGGGGACTACCTAGTACTGACCAAGGCTTCTGCCCGGATTAACAAAACCCACCACCCCACGTTCCTGGTCTCAGTTTGCAGAGATCCATGGGCACTCTCAAAGCAGCCCGAGTTGGCACAGGTGGCATCTTGTCCCTGGGCAGCACCTTGATATTCGTGGAAATGCAGCGGAAAACGGGCCGCGATGGGCCGAGGGCCTACCTGGTACTGCAAATGCTTCTGCCCGGGGAAACAAAACCCACCACCCCACATTCCTGGTTTAAGACTGCAGAGATCGATGGGCACTCTCAAAGCAGCCTGAGCTGACACAGCTGGCAGCTTGTCCCCGGGCGGCACCTTGATCTTCGTGGAAATACAGCAAGCAGCCTAACCATAAGGAAAAGAGGCCTACCGAGTACTGACCAAGGCTTCAGCCCAGGGAAACAAAACCCGCCAGCCCACGTTCCTGGTCTCAGTTTACAGAACTCCATGGGCACTCTCAAGGCAGCCCGAGTTGGCACGGGTGGCAGCTTGTCCCTAGGCAGCATCTTGATATTCGTGGAAATCCAGCCGGCAGCCTGCCCCTGAAGATCAAGGCCCTACCTGGTACTGACAAAGGCTTCTGCCTGGGGAAACAAAACTGAGCACCCCACGTTCCTGGTCTCAGTTTGCAAAGATCCATGGGCACTCTAAAAGCAGCCCGAGTTGGCACAGGTGGCAGCTTGTCCCTGGGCGGAACCTTGATATTCGTGTAAATCCAGCGGACAACCGGCCGCGATGGGCCAAGGGCCTACCTGGTACTGCAAATGCTTCTGCCCAAGGAGACAAAACCCACCACCCCACGTTCCTGGTCTCAGTTTGCAGAGCTCCATGGGCATTCTCAAAGCAGCACGAGTTGGCATGTGTGGCAGCTTGTCCCTGGGCGGCATCTTGATATTCGTGGAAATCCAGCAAGCAGCTGGCCCGTGAGGAACAAGCCCCTACCTGGTACTGACAAAGGCTTCTGCCTGGGGAAACAAAACCCAGCAGCCCACGTTCCTGGTCTCAGTTTACAGAGCTCCGTGGGAACTCTAAAAGCAGCCCGAGTTGGCACGGGTGGCAGCTTGTCCCTGGGCGGCACCTTGATATTCGTGGAAATCCAGCTGGCAGGCGGGCACAAAAGGCCGAGGGCCTACCTGGTATTGAAAAAGGCTTCTGCCCGCGGAAACAAAACGCACCAGCCCACGTTCCTAGTCTCAGTTTGCAGAGATGCATGGGCACTCTCAAAGCAGCCGGGTTGGCACGGGTGGCAGCTTGTCCCTGGGCGGCATCTTCAGATTCGTGGAAATCCAGCAATAAGCCAGCCCGTGAGGAAGAAGGCCCTACCTGGTACTGAGGAAGGCTTCTGCCCGTGAAAACAAAACTCAGCACCCCACGGTCCTGGTCTCAGTTTGCAGAGCTCCATGGGCACTCTCAAAGCAGCCCAAGTTGGCACAGGTGGCAGCTTGTCCTTGGGCGGCACCTTGATATTCGTGGAAATCCAGCAGGCAGCCGGCCCTGAAGGGCCGAGGGCTGTCATGAAACACAGAAAGGCTTCTGCCTGGGGAAACAAAACCCACCACCGCACGTTCCTGCTCTCAGTTTGCAGAGCTTCATCGGCACTCTTAAAGCAGCCCGAGTTGGCACAGGTGGCAGCTTGTCCCTGGGCGGCATCTCGATATTCGTGCAAATCCAGCAGGCAGAGGGACCCGAAGGGCCGAGGGCCTACCTGGTACTTTAAATGCTTCTGCCCGCGGAAAAAAACCCACCACCCCACATTCCTGGTCTCAGTCTGCAGAGATCGATGGGCACTTTCAAAGCAGCTTCAATTGGCACAGTTGGCAGCTTTTCCCTTGGCGGCATCTTGATATTCGTGGAAATCCAGCAAGCAGGCTAACCATAAGGAAAAGGGGCCTACCGAGTACTGACCAAGGCTTCTGCCCAGGGAAACAAAACCCACCACCCCACACTCCGTGTCTCAGTTTACAGAACTCTGTTGGCACTTTCAATGCTGCCAGAGTTGGCACGGGTGGCAGCTTGTCCCTAGGCAACATCATGATATTCATGGAAATCCAGCCGGCAGCCTTCCCCTGAGGAACAAGGCCCTACCTGGTACTGACAAAGGCTTCTGCCCGGGGAAAAAAAACTCAGCACCCCACGTTCCTGGTCTCAGTTTGCAGAGCTTTATGAGCACTTTCTTAGCAGAACCAGTTGGCACAGGTGGCAGCTTGTCCCTGGGCGGCACCTTGATATTCGTGGAAATCCAGCAGACAACCGGCCGCGATGGGCCGAGGGCCTACCTAGTACTGCAAATGCTTCTGCCTAAGGAGACAAAACGCACCAGCCCACGTTCCTGGTCTCAGTTTGCAGAGCTCCATGGGCACTCTCAAAGCCGCACAAGTTGGCACAGGTGGCAGGTTATCCCTGGGCAGCACCTTGATATTAGTGGAAATCCAGCAAGAAGCCGGCCCCTGAGGAGCAAGGCCCTACCTGGTAGTGACAAAAGCTTCTGCCCGGGAAAACAAAACTCAGACCCCCACGTTCCTGGTCTCATTTGGCAGAGATCGATGGGCACTCTCAAAGCAGCCCGAGTTGGTACGGGTGGCAGCTTGTCCCTGGGCGGCATCTTCAGATTCGTGGAAATCTAGCAGGCAGCCAGCCACAAAAGGCCGAGGGCCTACCTGGTATTGACAATGGCTTCGTCTTAGGGAAACAAAACCCACCAGCCCACGTTCCTGGTCTCAGTTAGCCGAGATCCATGGGCACTCTCAAAGCAGCCCGAGTTGGCACAGGTGGCAGCTTGTCCCTGGGCGGCATCTTGAACTTCGTGGAAATCCAGCGGACAACCGGCCGCGATGGGCCAAGGGCCTACATGGTACTGACAATGCTTCTGCTTGGGGAAACAAAACCCACCAGCCCACTTTCCTGGTCTCACTTTGCAGAGCACAATGGGCACTCTCAAACAGCCCGATTTGGCACGGGTGGGAGCTTGTCCCTGGGCGGCACCTTGATATTCGTGGAAATCCAGAAGTCAGCCGGACCGTGAGGAACAAGGCCCTACCTGGTAGTGTAAATGCCTTAGCCCGGGGAAACGAAACCCACCACCCCACATTCCTGGTCTCAGTTTACAGAGCTCCGTGGGAACTCTCAAAGCAGCAGGAGTTAGCACGGGTAGCAGCTTGTCCCTGGGCGGCATCTTCAGATTCGTGGAAATCCAGCAGGCAGCCGGCCACAAAAGGCAGAGGGCCTACCTGGTATTGACAATGGCTTCTGCCCGTGGAAACAAAACCCACCACCCCACATTCCTGGTCTCAGTTTGCAGAGATCGATGGGCACTCTCAAAGCAGCCCGAGTTGGCACAGGTGGCAGCTTGTCCCTGGGCGGCATCTTGATATTTGTGGAAATCCAGCAAGAAGCCGGCCCCTGAGGAACAAGGCCCTACCTGGTACTGACAAAAGCTTCTGCCTGGGAAAACAAAACTCAGAACCCCACGTTCCTGGTCTCAGTCTGCAGAGATTGATGGGCACTCTCAAAGCAGCCCGAGTTGGCACAGGTGGCAGCTTGTCCCTGGGCGGCATCTTGATCTTCGTGGAAATCCAGCGGACAACCGGCTGTGATGGGCCGAGGGCCTACCTCGTACAGCAAATGCTTCTGCTCGGGGAAACAAAACCCACCAGCCCACGTTCCTGGTCTCAGTTTGCAGAGCTCTATGGGCACTCTCAAAGCAGCCCGAGTTGGCACAGGTGACAGTTTGTCCCTGGGCGGCATCTTCAGATTCGTGGAAATCCAGAAAGCAGCCTAACCATAAGGAAAAGGGGTGTACCTAGTGCTGACCAGGGCTTCTGCCCAGGGAAACAAAACCCACCAGCCCACGATCCTGGTCCCAGTTTGCAGAGATCCATGGGCACTCTCAATGCAGCTCGAGTTGGCACAGGTGGCAGGTTGTCCCTGGGCGGCACCTTGATATTCGTGGAAATCCAGCAAGAAGCTGGCCAGTGAGGAACAAGGCACTAGCTGGTACGGACAAAGGCTTCTGCCTGGGGAAAAAAAACCCACCAGCCCACGTTCCTGGTCTCAGTTTACAGAGCTCCGTGGGCACTCTCAAAGCAGCCCGAGTTGGCACGGGTAGCAGCTTGTCCCTGGGCGGCATCTTCAGATTCGTGGAAACCCAGCAGGCAGCCGGCCACAAAAGGCCGAGGGCCTACCTGGTATTGACAATGGCTTCTGCCCGCGGAAAAAAAACCCACCACCCCACATTCCTGGTCTCAGTCTGCAGAGATCGATGGGCACTCTCAAAGCAGCCCGAGTTGGCACAGGTGGCAGCTTGTCCCTAGGCGGCATCTTGATATTAGTGGAAATCCAGCAAGAAGCCGGCCCCTGAGGAACAAGGCCCTACCTGGTACTGACAAAAGCTTCTGCCCGGGAAAACAAAACTCAGAACCCCACGTTCCTGGTGTCAGTCTGCAGAGATGCATGGGCACACTCAAAGCAGCCTGAGTTGGCACAGGTGGCAGCTTGTCCCTGGGCGGCATCTTGATATTCGTGGAAATCCAGCAAGAAGCCTACCCCTAAGGGCCGAGGCCCTACCTGCTACTGAAAAAGGCTTCTGCCCGGGGAAACAAAACCCACCACCCCACGTTCCTGGTCTCAGTTTACAGAGCTCCGTCGGCACTCTCAAACAGCCCGAGTTGGCACGGGTGGCAGCTTGACCCCGGGCGGCATCTTCAGATTCGTGGAAATCCAGCAGGCAGACTGCCCCTCAGGAACAAGGCCCTACCTGGTACTGACAAAGGCTTCTGCCCCGGAAAACAAAACTCAGTATCCCACGTTCCTGTTCTCAGTTTGCAGAGATCCATGGGCACTCTCAAAGCAGCCCGAGTTGGCACAGGTGGCAGCTTGTCCCTGGGCCGCACCTTGATATTCGTGAAAATCGAGAGGACAACCGGCTGCGATGGGCCGAGGGCCTACCTGGTACTGCAAATGCTTCTGCCCACAGAAACAAAACCCACCACCCCACATTCCTGGTCTAAGTCTGCAGAGATCGATGGGCACTCTCAAAGCAGCCCGGGTTTGCACGGGTGGCAGCTTGTCCCTGGGGGGCACCTTGATATTCGTGGAAATCCAGCAAGCAGCCAGCCCGTGAGCAGCAAGGCCCTACCTGGTACAGAGAGAGGCTTCTGCCCAGGGAAACAAAACCCACCAGCTCACGTTCCTGGTATCAGTTTACAGAGCTCCGTGGGCACTCTCAAAGCACCCGGAGTTGACACGGGTAGCAGCTTGTCCCTGGGCGGCATCTTCAGATTCGTGGAAATCCAGCAGGCAGCTGGTCACAAAAGGCCGAGGCCCTACCTGGTACTGACAAAGGCTTCTGCCTGGGAAAACAAAACGCAGCACCCCACGTTCCTGGTCTCAGTTTGCAGAGCTCCATGGGCACGCTGAAAGCTGCCCGAGTTGTTATGGGTGGCAGCTTGTCCCTGGGCGGCATCTTGATATTCGTGGAAATGCAGCGGACAACCGGCCGCGATGGGCCGAGGGCCTACCTGGTCCTCCAAATGCTTTTGCCCGCGGAAAGAAAACCCACCACCCCTTGTTCCTGGTCTCAGTCTACAGAGATCCATGGGCACTCTGAAAGCAGCACGAGTTGGAACATGTGGAACCTTGTCCCTGGGCGACATATTGATATTCGTGGAAATGCAGCAAGCAGCCTAACCATAAGGAAAAGGAGCCTACCTAGTACTGAACAAGGCTTCTACCCAGGGAAACAATACCCACCAGCCCACGTTCCTGGTCGGTTTGCAGCACTCTGTGGGAACTCTCAAGGCAGCCCGAGTTGGCACGGGTGGCAGCTTGTCCCTGGGCGGCATCTTCAGATTCGTGGAAATGAAGCAGGCAGCCGGCCACAAAAGGCCGAGTGCCTACCTGGTATTGACAATGGCTTCGTCCGAGGGAAACAAAACCCACCAGCCAACGTTCCTGGTCTCAGTTTGCAGAGATGCATGGGCACTCTCAAAGCAGCCCGAGTTGGCATGGGTCGCAGCTTGTCCCTGGGCGGAATCTTGATATTCGTGCAAATCCAGAAAGAAGCCGGCCCCTGAGGAACAAGGCCCTACCTGGTACTGAGGAAGGCTTCTGCCCGGGAAAACAAAACCCACCACCCCACGTTCCTGGTCTCAGTTTTCAGAGCTCCGTGTGCACGCTCAAAGCAGCACGAGTTGGCACAGGTGGCAGCTTGTCCCTGGGCGGCATCATCAGATTCGCGGAAATCCAGCAAGCAGCCCGCCCAGAAGGTCCGATGGCCTACCTGGTACTGCAAATGATTCTCCCCGGGAAAACAAAATCCACCACCCCACATTCCTGCTCTGATTCTGTAGATCTCCATGGGCACTCTCAAAGAACCTGAGTTGGCACGGGTGGCAGCTTGTCCCTGGGCGGCACCTTGATATTCGGTGAAATCCAGCAAGCAGCCGGCCCGTGAGGGACAAAGCCCTACCTGGTAAAGAGAAAGGCTTCTGCCCGGGGAAACAAATCCCACCAGCCCACGTTCCTGGTCTCAGTTTACAGAGCTACGTGGGCACGCTCAAAGCTGCCGGAGTTGGCACATGTGGCAGCTACTCCCTGGGCGGCATCTTCAGATTCGTGGAAATCCAGCAGGCAGCCGGCCACAAAAGGCCGAGGGCCTACCTGGTATTGTCACTGGCTTCTGCCTGGGGAAACAAAACCCACGAGCCCACGTTCCTGGTCTCATTTTGCAGAGATCCATGGGCACACTCAAAGCAGCCCAAGTTGGCACAGGTGGCAGCTTGTCCCTAGGCGGCACCTTGATATTCGTGGAAATCCAGCGGGCAGACTGCCCGTGAGGAACAAGGCCCTAACTGGTACTGACAAAGGCTTACGCCTGGGAAAACGAAAACCCACCAGCCCACGTTCCTGGTCTCAGTTTGCAGAGCTCCGTGGGAGCTCTCAAAGCAACCGGAGGTGGCACGGGTGGCAGCTTGTCCCTGGGCGGCATCTTCATATTCGTGGAAATCCAGCAAGCTGCCTAACCATAAGGAACAGGGGCCTCCCTAGTGCTGACAAAGGCTTCTGCCCGGGGAAACAAAACCTACCACCCTACGTTCCTGTTCTCAATTTACAGTGGTCAGTGGACACTCTCAAAGCAGCCCGAGTTGGCACAGGAGGCAGGCTGTCCCTGGGCGGCATCTTCAGATTCGTGGAAATCCAGCAGGCAGCCGGCCACAAAAGGCCGAGGGCCTACCTGGTATTGACAATGGCTTCGTCCTAGGGAAACAAAACCCACCACCCCACGTTCCTGGTCTCAGTTTGTGGAGCTCCATGGGCACTCTCAAAGCAGCCCGAGTTGGCACAGGTGGCAGCTTGTCCCTGGGCGGCATCTTGATATTCATGGAAATCCAGCAGGCAGCCGGCCCGTGAGGAACAAGGCCCTACCTGGTACAGAGAAAATCTTCGGCCTCGAAAAACAAAACCCACCAGCCCACGTTCCTAGTCTCAGTTTGTGGAGCTCCATGGGCACTCTCAAAGCAGCCCGAGTTGGCACAGGTGGCTGCTTGTCCCTGGGCGGCATCTTGATATTCGTGGAAATCCAGCAGGCCTCCGGCCCAGAAGGGCCGAGGGACTACCTGGTACTGCAAATGCTTCTGCCCAAGGAGACAAAACCCACCAGCCCACGTTCCTAGTCTCAGTTTGCAGAGCTCCATGGGCACTCTCAAAGCAGCACGAGTTGGCACGGGTGGCAGCTTGTCCCCGGGTGGCATCTTCAGATTCGTGGAAATCCAGCAGGCAGACGGCCACAAAAGGCCGAGTGCCTACCTGGTATTGACAATGGCTTCGTCCTAGGGAAACAAAACCCACCAGCCCACGTTCCTGGTCTCAATTTACAGATCTCCATGGGCACTCTCAAAGCAGCCCGAGTTGGCACGCGTGGCAGCTTGTCCCTGGGCGGCATCTTCAGATTCGTGGAAATCCAGCCGGCAGCCTGGCCCTGAGGAACAAGGCCCTACCTTGTACAGACAAATGCTTCTGCCCGGGGAAACAAAACACACCACCACACGTTCCTGGTATCAGTTTGCAGTGCTCCATGGGCACTCTCAAAGCAGCCCGAGTTGGCACAGGTGGCAGCTTGTCCCTGGGCGGCACCTTGATATTCGTGGAAATCCAGCACGCAGACAGACCCGAAGGGCCGAGGGCCGACATGGTACACAGAAAGGCTTCTTCCTGGGAAACAAAACCCACCAGCCCACGATCCTGTTCTCAGTTTGCAGAGCTCCATGAGAACGCTCAAAGCAGCCTGAGTTGGAACGGGTGGCAGCTTGTCCCTGGGCGGCATCTTGATATTCGTGGAAATCCAGCCGGTAGCCTGCCCCTGAGGAACAATGCCCTACCTAGTACTGACAAAGGCTTACGGCTGGGAAAACAAAACCCACCACCCCACGTTCCTGGTGTCAGTTTGCAGAGCTCCATGGGCACTCTCATAGCAGCCCGGATTGGCAGAGGCGGCTGCTTGTCCCTGGGCGGCATCTTGATATTCGTGGAAATCCAGCAGGCTGCCGGCCCAGAAGGGCCGAGGGACTACCTGGTACTGACAAATGCCTCTGCCCAAGGAGACAAAACCCACCAGCCCACGTTCCTAGTCTCAGTTTGCAGAGCTCCATGGGCACTCTCAAAGCAGCCCAAGTTGGCACCGGTGGCAGCTTGTCCCCGGGCGGCACCTTGATATTCGTGGAAATCCAGCAGGCAGCCGGCCCGTGAGGAACAAGGCCCTACCTGGTACTGACAAAGGCTTCTGCCCGGGGAAACAAAACCCACCACCAAACGTTCCTGGTATCAGTTTGCAGAGCTCCATGGGCACTCTCAAAGCAGCCCGAGTTGGCACAGGTGGCAGCTTGTCCCTGGGCGGCATCTTGATATTCGTGGAAATCCAGCAGGCTGCCGGCCACAAAAGGCCGAGGACCTACCTGGTATTGACAATGGCTTCGTCCTAGGGAAACAAAACCCACCAGCCCACGTTCCTGGTCTCAGTTTGCAGAGATCCATGGGCAGTCTCAAAGCAGCCCGAGTTGGCACAGGTGGCAGCTTGTCCCTGGGAAGCATCTTCAGATTCGTGGAAATCCAGCAGGCAGCCGGCCCGTGAGGAAGAAGGCCCTACCTGGTACAGACAAAGGCTTCTGCCCGGGGAAACAAAACCCACCAGCCCACGTTCCTGGTCTCAGTTTACAGAGATCCGTGTGCACTCTCAAAGCAGTCCGAGTTGGCACAGGTGGCAGCTTGTCCCTGGGAGGCACCTTGATATTCGTGTAAATCCAGCAGGCAGCCGGCCACAAAAGGCCGAGGGCCTACCTGGTATTGACAAATGCTTCGTCCTAGGGAAACAAAACCCACCAGCCCACGTTCCTGGTCTCAGTTTGCAGAGATCCATGGGCACTCTCAAAGCAGCCCGAGTTGGCACAGGTGGCAGCTTGTCCCTAGGCGGCATCTTGATATTCGTGGAAATCCAGCTGGCGGACGGACCCGATGGGCCGAGGGCCAACATGGTACAGAGAAAGGCTTCTGCCTGGGGAAACAAAACCCCCCATCACACGTTCCTGGTATCAGTTTGCAGAGCTCCATGGGCACTCTCAAAGCAGCCCGAGTTGGCGCAGGTGGCAGCTTGTCCCTGGGCGGCATCTTCAGATTCGTGGAAATCCAGCCGGCAGCCTACCCCTGAGGAACAAGGCCCGACCTGGTACTGACAAAGGCTTCTGCCCGGGGAAACAAAACGCTCCACCCCACGTTCCTGGTCTCAGTTTACAGAACTCTGTGGGAACTCTCAAAGCGGCCCGAGTTGGCACGGGTGGCAGCTTGTCCCTGGGAAGCATCTTCAGATTCGTGGAAATCCAGCAGGCTGCCGGCCCAGAAGGGACGAGGGACTACCTGGTAGTACAAATGCTTCTGCCCAAGGAGACAAAACACACTAGCCCACGTTCCTAGTCTCAGTTTGCAGAGCGCCATGGGAACGCTCAAAGCAGCCCGAGTTGGCACCGGTGGCAGCTTGTCCCCGGGTGGCATCTTCAGATTCGTGGAAATCCAGCAGGCAGACGGCCACAAAAGGCCGAGGGCCTACCTGGTACTGACAATGGCTTCGTCCTAGGGAAACAAAACCCATCAGCCCACGTTCCTGGTCTCAGTTTCCAGAGCTCCATGGGCACTCTCAAAGCAGCAGGAGTTGGCACGGGTGGCAGCTTGTCCCTGGGCGGCATCTTGATTTTCGTGGAAATCCAGCCAGCAGCCTGCCCCTAAGGAACAAGGTCCGACCTGGTACTGAGAAAGGCTTATGGCTGGGAAAACAAAACCCACCACCCCACGTTCCTGGTCTCAGTTTGCAGAGCTCCATGGGAACGCTTAGAGCAGCCTGAGTTGGCACGGGTTGTAGCTTGTCCCTGAGCGTCATCTTGATATTCGTGGAAATCCAGCAGGCTGCCAGCCCAGAAGGGCCGAGAGCCTACCTCGTACTGCAAATGCTTCTGCCCAAGGAGACAAAACCCACCAGTCCACGTTCCTGGTCTCAGTTTGCAGTGCTCCGTAGGCACTCTCAAAGCAGCCCGAGTTGGTACGGGTGGCAGCTTGTCCCTGGGTGGCACCTTAAAACTTGTGGAAATCCAGCAAGCAGCCGGCCCGTGAGGAACAAGGCCCTACCAGGTACAGACAAAATCTTCTGCCCGGGGAACAAAACCCACCAGCCCACGTTCCTGGTCTCAGTTTACAGAGATCCGTGTGCACTCTCAAAGGAGCCCGAGTTGGCACGGGTGGCAGCTTGTCCCTGGGCGGCACCTTGATATTCGTGGAAATCCAGCAAGCAGCTGTCCCGTGAGGAACAAGGCGCTACCTAGTACTGACAAAGGCTTCTGCCCGGGGAAACAAAACCCACCAGCCCACGTTCCTGGTCTCAGTTTTCAGAGCTCTGTGGGAACTCTCAAAGCTGCGCGAGTTGCATGGGTGGCAGATTGTCCCTGGGCGGAATCTTGATATTCGTGGAAATCCAGCCGGTAGCCTGCCCCTGAGGAACAAGGCCCTACCTGGTAGAGACAAAGGCTTCTGCCCGGGAAAACAAAACTCAACACCCCACGTTCCTGGTCTCAGTTTGCAGAGCTCCATGGGCACACTCAAAGCAGCCCGAGATGGCACGGGTGGCAGCTTGTCCCTGGGCGGCATCTTGATATTCGTGGAAATCCAGCAGGCAGCCTGCCCCTGAGGAACAAGGCCCTACCTTGTACAGACAAATGCTTCTGCCCGGGGAAACAAAACACACCACCACACGTTACTGGTATCAGTTTGCAGTGCTCCATGGGCACTCTCAAAGCAGCCCGAGTTGGCACAGGTGGCAGCTTGTCCCTGGGCGGCATCTTGATATTCGTGGAAATCCAGCTGGCAGACGGACCCGAAGGGCCGAGCGCCTACCTTGTACTGACAAAGGCTTCTGCCCAAGGAGACAAAACCCACCAGCCCACGTTCCTGTTCTTAGTTTACAGTGGTCTGTGGGCACTCTCAAAGCAGCCCGAGTTGGCACAGGTGGCAGCTTGTCCCTGGGCGGCATCTTCAGATTCGTTGAATTCCAGCAGGCAGACGGCCACAAAAGTCCGAGGACCTACCTGGTATTGACAATGGCTTCGTCCTAGCGAAACAAAACCCACCACCCCACGTTCCTGGTCTCAGATTGCAGAGCTCCATGGGCACTCTCAAAGCAGCCCGAGTTGGCACAGGTGGCGGCTTGTCCCTGGGCGGCATGTTCATATTCGTGGAAATCCAGCAGGCAGCCTACCCCTGAGGAACAAGGCCGGACCTGGTACTGACAAAGGCTTCTGCCCGGGGAAACAAAACCCAACAGCCCACGTTCCTGGTCTCAGTTTACAGAACTCTGTGGGTACTCTCATAGCGGACCGGATTGGCAGAGGCGGCTGCTTGTCCCTGGGCGGCATCTTGATATTCGTGGAAATCCAGCCAGCAGCCTGCCCCTAAGGAACAAGGTCCGACCTGGTACTGACAAAGGCTTATGGCTGGGAAAACAAAACGCACCACCCCACGTTCCTGGTCTCAGTTTACAGAACTCTGTGGGAACTCTCAAAGCGGCCCGAGTTGGCACAGGTGGCAGCTTGTCCCTGGGCGGCATCTTCAGATTCGTGGAAATCCAGCAGGCTGCCGGCCCAGAAGGGACGAGGGACTACCTGGTAGTACAAATGCTTCTGCCCAAGGAGACAAAACACACTAGCCCACGTTCCTAGTCTCAGTTTGCAGAGCTCCATGGGAACGCTCAAAGCAGCCCGAGTTGGCACCGGTGGCAGCTTGTCCCCGGGTGGCATCTTCAGATTTGTGGAAATCCAGCAGGCAGACGGCCACAAAAGGCCGAGGGCCTACCTGTTACTGACAATGGCTTCGTCCTCGGGAAACAAAACCCATCAGCCCACGTTCCTGGTCTCAGTTTCCAGAGCTCCATGGGCACTCTCAAAGCAGCAGGAGTTGGCACGGGTGGCAGCTTGTCCCTGGGCGTCATCTTGATATTCGTGGAAATCCAGCAGGCTGCCAGCCCAGAAGGGCCGAGAGCCTGCCTGGTACTGCAAATGCTTCTGCCCAAGGAGACAAAACCCACCAGTCCACGTTCCTGGTCTCAGTTTGCAGAGCTCCGTAGGCACTCTCAAAGCAGCCCGAGTTGGTACGGGTGGCAGCTTGTCCCTGGGTGGCACCTTAAAATTTGTGGAAATCCAGCAAGCAGCCGGCCCATGAGGAACAAGGCCCTACCAGGTACAGACAAAAGCTTCTGCCCGGGGAACAAAACCCACCAGCCCACGTTCCTGGTCTCAGTTTACAGAGATCCGTGTGCACTCTCAAAGCAGCCCGAGTTGGCACGGGTGGCAGCTTGTCCCTGGGCGGCACCTTGATATTCGTGGAAATCCAGCAAGCAGCTGTCCCGTGAGGAACAAGGCGCTACCTAGTACTGACAAAGGCTTCTGCCCGGGGAAACAAAACCCACCAGCCCACGTTCCTGGTCTCAGTTTTCAGAGCTCTGTGGGAACTCTCAAAGCTGCGCGAGTTGCATGGGTGGCAGATTGTCCCTGGGCGGAATCTTGATATTCGTGGAAATCCAGCCGGTAGCCTGCCCCTGAGGAACAAGGCCCTACCTGGTAGAGACAAAGGCTTCTGCCCGGGAAAACAAAACTCAACACCCCACGTTCCTGGTCTCAGTTTGCAGAGCTCCATGGGCACATTCAAAGCAGCCCGAGATGGCACGGGTGGCAGCTTGTCCCTGGGCGGCATCTTGATATTCGTGGAAATCCAGCAAGCAGCCGGCCCGTGAGGAACAAGGCCCTACCTTGTACAGACAAATGATTCTGCCCGGGGAAACAAAACACACCACCACACGTTCCTGGTATCAGTTTGCAGTGCTCCATGGGCACTCTCAAAGTAGCCCGAGTTGGCACAGGTGGCAGCTTGTCCCTGGGCGGCATCTTCAGATTCGTGGAAATCCAGCTGGCAGACGGACCCGAAGGGCCGAGCGCCTACCTGGTACTGACAAAGGCTTCTGCTCAAGGAGACAAAACCCACCAGCCCACGTTCCTGTTCTGAGTTTACAGTGGTCTGTGGGCACTCTCAAAGCAGCCCGAGTTGGCACAGGTGGCAGCTTGTCCCTGGGCGGCATCTTCAGATTCGTGGAAATCCAGCAGGCAGACGGCCACAAAAGGCCGAGGACCTACCTGGTATTGACAATGGCTTCGTCCTAGGGAAACAAAACCCACCACCCCACGTTCCTGGTCTCAGTTTGCAGAGATCCATGGGCACTCTCAAAGCAGCCCGAGTTGGCACAGGTGGCGGCTTGTCCCTGGGCGGCATGTTCATATTCGTGGAAATCCAACAGGCAGCCTACCCCTGAGGAACAAGGCCGGACCTGGTACTGACAAAGGCTTCTGCCCGGGGAAACAAAACCCACCAGCCCACGTTCCTGGTCTCAGTTTACAGAATTCTGTGGGAACTCTCATAGCAGCCCGGATTGGCAGAGGCGGCTGCTTGTCCCTGGGCGGCATCTTGATATTCGTGGAAATCCAGCCAGCAGCCTGCCCCTAAGGAACAAGGTCCGACCTGGTACTGACAAAGGCTTATGGCTGGGAAAACAAAACCCACCACCCCACGTTCCTGGTCTCAGTTTGCAGAGCTCCATGGGAACGCTTAAAGCAGCCTGAGTTGGCACGGGTGGTAGCTTGTCCCTGAGCGGCATCTTGATATTCGTGGAAATCCAGCAGGCTGCCAGCCCAGAAGGGCCGAGAGCCTACCTGGTACTGCAAATGCTTCTGCCCAAGGAGACAAAACCCACCAGTCCACGTTCCTGGTCTCAGTTTGCAGAGCTCCATAGGCACCCTCAAAGCAGCCCGAGTTGGTACGGGTGGCAGCTTGTCCCTGGGTGGCACCTTAAAATTCGTGGAAATCCAGCAAGCAGCCGGCCCGTGAGGAACAAGGCCCTACCAGGTACAGACAAAAGCTTCTGCCCGGGGAACAAAACCCACCAGCCCACGTTCCTGGTCTCAGTTTACAGAGATCCGTGTGCACTCTCAAAGCAGCCCGAGTTGGCACGGGTGGCAGCTTTTCCCTGGGCAGCACCTTGATATTCGTGGAAATCCAGCAAGCAGCTGTCCCGTGAGGAACAAGGCGCTACCTAGTACTGACAAAGGCTTCTGCCCGGGGAAACAAAACCCACCAGCCCACGTTCCTGGTCTCAGTTTTCAGAGCTCTGTGGGAACTCTCAAAGCTGCGCGAGTTGCATGGGTGGCAGATTGTCCCTGGGCGGAATCTTGATATTCGTGGAAATCCAGCCGGTAGCCTGCCCCTGAGGAACAAGGCCCTACCTGGTAGAGACAAAGGCTTCTGCCCGGGAAAACAAAACTCAACACCCCACGTTCCTGGTCTCAGTTTGCAGAGCTCCATGGGCACTCTCAAAGCAGCCCGAGATGGCACGGGTGGCAGCTTGTCCCTGGGCGGCATCTTGATATTCGTGGAAATCCAGCCGGCAGTCTGCCCCTGAGGAACAAGGCCCTACCTTATACAGACAAATGCTTCTGCCCGGGGAAAAAAAACACACCACCACACGTTCCTGGTATCAGTTTGCAGTGCTCCATGGGCACTCTCAAAGTAGCCCGAGTTGGCACAGGTGGCAGCTTGTCCCTGGGCGGCATCTTGATATTCGTGGAAATCCAGCTGGCAGACGCACCCGAAGGGCCGAGCGCCTACCTGGTACGGACAAAGGCTTCGGCCCAAGGAGACAAAACCCACCAGCCCACGTTCCTGTTCTGAGTTTACAGTGGTCTGTGGGCACTCTCAAAGCAGCCCGAGTTGGCACAGGTGGCAGCTTGTCCCTGGGCGGCATCTTCAGATTCGTGGAAATCCAGCAGGCAGACGGCCACAAAAGGCCGAGGACCTACCTGGTATAGACAATGGCTTCGTCCTAGGGAAACAAAACCCACCACCCCACGTTCCTGGTCTCAGTTTGCAGAGATCCATGGGCACTCTCAAAGCAGCCCGAGTTGGCGCAGGTGGCAGCTTGTCCCTGGGCGGCATCTTCAGATTCGTGGAAATCCAGCACGCAGACGGACCCTGAGGAACAAGGCCCTACCTGGTACAGAGAAAGTCTTCTGCCCGGGAAAACAAAACCCACCAGCCCACTTTCCTGGTCTCAGTTTACAGAACTCTGTGGGAAATCACATAGCAGCCCGGATTGGCAGAGGCGGCTGCTTGTCCCTGGGCGGCATCTTGATATTCGTGGAAATCCAGCAGGCTGCCGGCCCAGAAGGGACGAGGGACTACCTGGTACTGCAAATGCTTCTGCCCAAGGAGACAAAACCCACAAGCCCACGTTCCTGGTCTCAGTTTGCAGAGCTCCATGGGAACGCTTAAAGCAGCCTGAGTTGGCACCGGTGGCCTCTTGTCCCCGGGTGGCATCTTCAGATTCGCGGAAATCCAGCCGGCAGCCTGCCCCTGAGGAACAAGGCCCTACCTTGTACAGACAAAGGCTTCTGCCCGGGAAAACAAAACCCACCACCACACGTTCCTGGTATCAGTTTGCAGTGCTCCATGGGCACTCTCAAAGCAGCACGAGTTGGCACAGGTGGCAGCTTGTCCCTGGGCGGCATCTTGATATTCGTGGAAATCCAGCTGGCAGACGGACCCGAAGGGCCGAGGGCCTACCTGGTACTGACAAAGGCTTCTGCCCAAGGAGACAAAACCCACCAGCCCACGTTCCTGTTCTGAGTTTTCAGAAGTCTGTGGGCACTCTCAAAGCAGCCCGAGTTGGCACAGGTGGCAGCTTGTCCCTGGGCGGCATCTTCAGATTCGTGGAAATCCAGCAGGCAGACGGCCACAAAAGGTTGAGGACCTACCTGGTATTGACAATGGCTTCGTCCTAGGGAAACAAAACCCACCACCCCACGTTCCTGGTCTCAGTTTGCAGAGATCCATGGGCACTCTCAAAGCAGCCCGAGTTGGCGCAGGTGGCAGCTTGTCCCTGGGCGGCATCTTCAGATTCGTGGAAATCCAGCAGGCAGACGGCCTGTGAGGAACAAGGCCCTACCTGGTACAGAGAAAGTCTTCTGCCTCGGAAAACAAAACCCACCAGCCCACGTTCCTGGTCTCAGTTTGCAGAGCTCCATTGGCACTCTCAAAGCAGCCCGAGTTGGCACAGGTGGCGGCTTGTCCCTGGGCAGCATCTTCAGATTCGTGGAAATCCAGCCGGCAGCGTACCCCTGAGGAACAAGGCCCGACCTGGTACTGACAAAGGCTTCTGCCCGGGGAAACAAAACCCACCAGCCCACGTTCCTGGTCTCAGTTTACAGAACTCTGTGGGAACACTCAAAGCAGCCCGAGTTGGCACGGGTGGCAGCTTGTCCCTGGGCGGCATCTTCAGATTCGTGGAAACCAAGCAGGCTGCCGGCCCAGAAGGGCCGAGGGACTACCTGGTACTGCAAATGCTTCTGCCCAAGGAGACAAAACCCACAAGCCCACGTTCCTGGTCTCAGTTTGCAGAGCTCCATGGGAACGCTTAAAGCAGCCTGAGTTGGCACCGGTGGCTTCTTGTCCCCGGGTGGCATCTTCAGATTCGCGGAAATCCAGCCGGCAGCCTGCCCCTGAGGAACAAGGCCCTACCTTGTACAGACAAAGGCTTCTGCCCGGGAAAACAAAACCCACCACCACACGTTCCTGGTATCAGTTTGCAGTGCTCCATGGGCACTCTCAAAGCAGCACGAGTTGGCACAGGTGGCAGCTTGTCCCTGGGCGGCATCTTGATATTCGTGGAAATCCAGCTGGCAGACGGACCCGAAGGGCCAAGGGCCTACCTGGTACTGACAAAGGCTTCTGCCCAAGGAGACAAAACCCACCAGCCCACGTTCCTGTTCTGAGTTTTCAGAAGTCTGTGGGCACTCTCAAAGCAGCCCGAGTTGGCACAGGTGGCAGCTTGTCCCTGGGCGGCATCTTCAGATTCGTGGAAATCCAGCAGGCAGACGGCCACAAAAGGTTGAGGACCTACCTGGTATTGACAATGGCTTCGTCCTAGGGAAACAAAACCCACCACCCTACGTTCCTGGTCTCAGTTTGCAGAGATCCATGGGCACTCTCAAAGCAGCCCGAGTTGGCACAGGTGGCAGCTTGTCCCTGGGCGGCACCTTGATATTTGTTGAAATCCAGCAGGCAGACGGCCTGTGAGGAACAAGGCCCTACCTGGTACAGAGAAAGTCTTCTGCCTCGGAAAACAAAACCCACCAGCCCACGTTCCTGGTCTCAGTTTGCAGAGCTCCATTGGCACTCTCAAAGCAGCCAGAGTTGGCACAGGTGGCGGCTTGTCCCTGGGCAGCATCTTCAGATTCGTGGAAATCCAGCCGGCAGCGTACCCCTGAGGAACAAGGCCCGACCTGGTACTGACAAAGGCTTCTGCCCGGGGAAACAAAACCCACCAGCCCACGTTCCTGGTCTCAGTTTACAGAACTCTGTGGGAACACTCAAAGCAGCCCGAGTTGGCACGGGTGGCAGCTTGTCCCTGGGCGGCATCTTCAGATTCGTGGAAACCAAGCAGGCTGCCGGCCCAGAAGGGCCGAGGGACTACCTGGTACTGCAAATGCTTCTGCCCAAGGAGACAAAACCCACTAGCCCACGTTCCTAGTCTCAGTTTGCAGAGCTCCATGGGAACGCTGAAAGCAGCCCGAGTTGGCACCGGTGGCAGCTTGTCCCCGGGTGGCATCTTCAGATTCGTGGAAATCCAGCAGGCAGACGGCCACAAAAGGCCGAGGGCCTACCTGGTACTGACAATGGCTTCGTCCTAGGGAAACAAAACCCACCAGCCCACGTTCCTGGTCTCAGTTTGCAGAGCTCCATGGGCACTCTCAAAGCAGCCTGAGTTGGCACGGGTGGCAGCTTGTCCCTGGGCGGCATCTTGATATTCGTGGAAATCCAGCCAGCAGCCTGCCCCTAATGAACAAGGTCCGACCTGGTACTGACAAAGGCTTATGGCTGGGAAAACAAAACCAACCACCCCACGTTCCTGGTCTCAGTTTGCAGAGCTCCATGGGAACACTTAAAGCAGCCTGAGTTGGCACGGGTGGTAGCTTGTCCCTGAGCGGCATCTTGATATTCGTGGAAATCCAGCAGGCTGCCAGCCCAGAAGGGCCGAGAGCCTACCTGGTACTGCAAATGCTTCTGCCCAAGGAGACAAAACCCACCAGCCCACGTTCCTGCTCTCAGTTTGCAGAGATCCGTAGGCAATCTCAAAGCAGCCCGAGTTGGTACGGGTGGCAGCTTGTCCCTGGGCGGCACCTTAAAATTCGTGGAAATCCAGCAAGCAGCCGCCATGTGAGGAACAAGGGCCTACCTGGCACAGACAAAGGCTTCTGCCCGGGGAACAAAGCCCACCAGCCCACGTTCCTGGTCTCAGTTTTCAGAGCTCCGTGGGGACTCTCAAAGCTGCGCGAGTTGCATGGGTGGCAGATTGTCCCTGGGCGGCATTTTGATATTCGTGGAAATCCAGCCGGTAACCTGCCCCTGAGGTAGAAGGCCCTACCTGGTACAGACAAAGGCTTCTGCCCGGGAAAACAAAACTCAGCACCCCACGTTCCTGGTCTCAGTTTGCAGAGATCCATGGGCACTCTGAAAGCAGCCCGAGATGGCACGGGTGGCAGCTTGTCCCTGGGCGGCATCTTCAGATTCGTGGAAATCCAGCCGGCAGCCTGCCCCTGAGGAACAAGGCCCTACCTTGTACATACAAATGCTTCTGCCCGGGGAAACAAAACCCACCAGCCCACGTTCCTGGTATCAGTTTGCAGTACTCCATGGGCACTCTCAAAGCAGCACAAGATGGCACAGGTGGCAGCTTGTCCCTGGGCGGCATCTTGATATTCGTGGAAATCCAGCTGGCAGACGGACCCGAAGGGCCGAGGGCCTACCTTGTACTGACAAAGGCTTCTGCCCAAGGAGACAAAACCCACCAGCCCACGTTCCTGTTCTGAGTTTACAGAGCTCCATGGGCACTCTCAAAGCAGCCCGAGTTGGCACAGGTGGCAGCTTGTCCCTGGGCGGCATCTTCATATTCGTGGAAATCCAGCAGGTAGACGGCCACAAAAGGCCGAGGACCTACCTGGTATTGACAATGGCTTCGTCCTAGGGAAACAAAACCCACCACCCCACGTTCCTGGTCTCAGTTTGCAGAGTTCCATGGGCACTCTCAAAGCAGCCCGAGTTGGCGCAGGTGGCAGCTTGTCCCTGGGCGGCATCTTCAGATTCGTGGAAATCCAGCAGGCAGACGGACCCTGAGGATAAGGCCCTACCTGGTACAGAGAAAGTCTTCTGCCTCGGAAAACAAAACCCACCAGCCCACGTTCCTGGTCTCAGTTTGCAGAGCTCCATGGGCACACTCAAAGCAGCACGAGTTGGCACAGGTGGCGGCTTGTCCCTGGGCGGCATCTTCAGATTCGTGGAAATCCAGCAGGCAGCCAACCCCTGAGGAACAAGGCCGGACCTGGTACTGACAAAGGCTTATGGCTGGGAAAACAAAACCCACCAGCCCACGTTCCTGCTCTCAGTTTACAGAACTCTGTGGGAACTCTCAAAGCAGCCGTGATTGGCAGAGGCGGCTGCTTGTCCCTGGACGGCATCTTGATATTCGTGGAAATCCAGCAGGCTACCGGGCCAGAAGGGACGAGGGACTACCTGGTACTGCAAATGCTTCTGCCCAAGGAGACAAAACCCACCACTCCACGTTCCTAGTCTCAGTTTGCAGAGCTCCATGGGCACTCTCAAAGCAGCCCCAGTTGGCGCCGGTGGCATCTTGTCCCCGGGTGGCATCTTCAGATTCGTGGAAATCCAGCAGGCAGCCGGCCACAAAAGGCCGAGGACCTACCTGGTATTGACAATGGCTTCGTCCTAGGGAAACCAAACCCACCAGCCCACGTTCCTCGTCTCAGTTTGCAGAGCTCCATGGGCACTCTCAAAGCAGCCCGAGTTGGCACAGGTGGCAGCTTGTCCCTGGGCAGCATCTTGATATTCGTGGAAATCCAGCCGGCAGCCTGCCTCGAAGGAACAAGGCCCTACCTGGTACAGACAAAGGCTTATGGCTGGGAAAAAAAAACCCCACCAGCCCACGTTCCTGGTCTCAGTTTGCAGAGCTCCATGGGAACGCTCAAAGTAGCCCGAGTTGGTACGGGTGGCAGCTTGTCCCTGGGCGGCATCTTGATATTCGTGGAAATCCAGCAGGCTGCCGGCCCAGAAGGGCCGAGGGCCTACCTGGTACTACAAATGCTTCTGCCCAAGGAGAGAAAAGCCACCAGCCCACGTTCCTGCTCTCAGTTTGCAGAGCTCCGTAGGCACTCTCAAAGCAGCCCGAGTTGGTACGGGTGGCAGCTTGTCCCTGGGCGGCACCTTAAAATTCGTGGAAATCCAGCAAGCAGCCGGCCCATGAGGAACAAGGCCCTACATGGTACAGACAAAGGCTTCTGCCCGGGGAACAAAACCCACCAGCCCACGTTCCTGGTCTCAGTTTACAGAGATCCGTGTGCACTATCAAAGCAGCCCGAGTTGGCACAGGTGGCAGCTTGTCCCTGGGCGGCACCTTGATCTTCGTGGAAATTCAGCAAGCAACAGTCCCGTGAGGAACAAGGCGCTACCTAGTACTGACAGAGACTTCTGCCCGGGGAAACAAAACCCACAAGCCCACGTTCCTGGTCTCAGTTTACAGAAGTCTGTGGGAACTCTGAAAGCAGCCCAAGTTGGCACGGGTGGCAGCTTGTCCCTGGGCGGCATCTTCAGATTCGTGGAAATCCAGCAGGCAGACGGCCACAAAAGTCCGAGGACCTACCTGGTATTGACAATGGCTTCGTCCTAGTTAAACAAAACCCACCAGCCCACGTTCCTGGTCTCAGTTTGCAGTGCTCCATGGGCACTCTCAAAGCAGCACGAGTTGGCACAGGTGGCGGCTTGTCCCTGGGCGGCATCTTCAGATTCGTGGAAATCCAGCCGGCAGCCTACCCCTGAGGAACAAGGCCCGAACTGGTACTGTCAAAGGCTTCTGCCCGGGGAAACAAAACCCACCAGCCCACGTTCCTGGTATCAGTTTACAGAAGTCTGTGGGAACTCTCAAAGCAGCCCAAGTTGGCAAGGGTGGCAGCTTGTCCCTGGGCGGCATCTTCGTATTCATGGAAATCCAGCAGGCAGCCTGGCCCTGAGGGACAAGGCCCTACCTGGTACTGACAAAGGCTTCTGCCCGGGGAAAAAAAACCCACCAGCCCACGTTCCTGGTCTCAGATTGCAGAGCTCCTTGGGCACGTTCAAAGCAGCCCGAGTTGGCACAGGTGGCAGCTTGTCCCTGGGCCGAATCTTCAGATTCGTGGAAATCCAGCCGGCAGCCAGCCCCTGAGGAACAGGGGCCTACCTGGTACTGCAAATGCTTCTGCCCAAGGAGACAAAACCCACCAGCCCACGTTCCTGGTCTCAGTTTGCAGAGCTCCATGGGCACGCTCAAAGCAGCCCGAGTTGGCACGGGTGGCAGCTTCTCCGTGGGCAGCATCTTGATATTCGTGGAAATCCAGCTGGAATATGGACCCGAAGGGCCAAGGGCCTACCTGGTACTGACAAAGGCTTCTGCCCAAGGAGACAAATCCCACCAGCCCACGTTCCTTGTCTCAGTTTGCAGAGCTCCATGGGAACTCTCAAAGCAGCCCGAGGTGGCACAGGTGGCAGCTTGTCCCTGGGCAGCATCTTGATATTCGTGGAAATCCAGCAGGCAGCCAGCCCGTGAGGAACAAGGCCCTACCTGGTACTGACAAAGGCTTCTGCCCGGGGCAACAAAACCCACCAGCCCACGTTCCTGGTCTCAGTTTACAGAGATCCGTGTGCACTCTCAAAGCAGCCCGAGCTGGCACGGGTGGCAGCTTGTCCCTGGGCGGCATCTTCCGATTCGTGGAAATCCAGCCGGTAGCCTGCCCCTGAGGCACAAGGCCCTACCTGGTACAGACAAAGGCTTCTGCCCGGGAAAACAAAACTCAGCACCTCAAGTTCCTGCTCTCAGTTTACAGAGTTCCATGGGCACTCTCAAAGCAGCCCGAGTTGGCAAGGGTGGCAGCTTGTCCCTGGGCGGCACCTTGATCTTCGTGGAAATCCAGCAGGCAGCCGGCCCCGAAGGTCCGAGGGCCAACATGGTACACAGAAAGGCTTCTGCCGGGGGAAACAAAACCCACCAGCCCACGTTCCGGGTATCAGTTTGCAGTGCGCCATGGGAACCCTCAAAGCAGCCCGAGTTGGCACAGGTGGCAGCTTGTCCCTGGGCGGCATCTTAATATTCGTGGAAATCCAGCCGGCAGCTGGCCCAGAAGGGCCGAGGGATTACTTGGTACTGCAAATGCTTCTGCCCAAGGAGACAAAACCCACCAGCCCACGTTCCTGGTCTCAGTTTGCAGAGCTCCGTAGGCACTCTCAATGCAGCCCGAGTTGGCACGGGTGGCAGCTTGTCCCTGGGCGGCATGTTCATATTCGTGGAAATCCAGCAGGCAGCCGGCCCCGAAGGGCCGAGGGCCAACATGGTACACAGAAAGGCTTCTGCCTGGGGAAACAAAATCCACCACCACACCTTCCTGGTATCAGTTTGCAGTGCTCCATGGGCACTCTCAAAGCAGCACGAGTTGGCACAGGTGGCAGCTTGTCCCTGAGCGGCATCTTGATATTCGTGGAAATCGAGCGGACAAGCGGCCGCGATAGGCCGAGGGCGTACCTGGTAATGCAAATGCTTCTGCCCAGGGAAACAAAACCCACCAACCCACATTCCTGGTCTCAGTTTGCAGAGAACGATGGGCACTCTCAAAGCAGCCTGAGTTGGCACAGGTGGCAGCTTGTCCCTGGGCGGCACCTTCAGATTCGTGGAAATCCAGCAGGCAGCCGGCCCGTGAGGAACAAGGCACTACCTGGTATATAGAAAGTCTTCTGGCTCGGAAAACAAAACTCACCAGCCCACGTTCCTGCTCTCAGTTTGCAGAGCTCCATGGGCACTCTCAAAGCAGCGCGAGTTGGCATAGGTGGCAGCTTGTCCCTGGGCAGCATCTTGTTATTCGTGGAAATCCAGCGGACCACTGGCCGCGATAGGCCGAGGGCCTACCTGTTACTGCAAATGCTTCTGCCCGGGGAAACAAAACCCTGCACCCCACGTTCATCATCTCAGTTTGCAGAGATCCATGGGCACTCTCAAAGCAGCCCGAGTTGGCACAGGCGGCAGCTTGTCCCTGGGCGGCATCTTCGTATTCATGGAAATCCAGCAGGCAGCCGGCCCGTGAGGAACAAGGCCCTACCTGGTACAGAGGAAATCTTCTGCCTCGGAAAACAAAACCCACCACCCCACGTTTTTTGCCTCAGTTTGCAGAGATCCATGGGCACGCTCAAAGCAGCCCGAGTTGGCACAGGTTGCATCTTGTCCCTGCGCGGCACCTTGATATTCGTGGAAATCCAGCAAACAGCCTAACCATAAGGAATAGGGGCCTACCTAGTACTGACAAAGGCTTCTGCCCAGGTAACAAAACCTACCATCCCACGTTCCTGGTCTCATTTTACAGAACTCTGGGGGAAATCTCAAAGCAGCCCGAGTTGGCACGGGTGGCAGCTTGTCCCTGGGCGGCACCTTGATATTCGTGGAAATCCAGCAAGCAGCCGTCCCATGAGGAACAAGGCGCTACCTAGTACTGACAAAGGCTTCTGCCTCGAAAAACAAAACCCACCAGCCCACGTTCCTGGTCTCAGTTTGCAGAGCTCCATGGGCACTCTCAAAGAAGCCCGAGTTGGCACAGGTGGCAGCTTGTCCCTGGGCGGCACCTTGATATTCGTGGAAATCCAGCAGGCAGCCTGCCCCTGAGAAACAAGGACCTACCTGGTACTGAAAAAGGCTTCTGCCCAAGGAGACAAAACCCACCACCCCACATTCCTGCTCTCAGTTTGCAGAGCTTCATGGGCACGCTCAAAGCAGCCCGACTTGGCACAGGTGGCAGCTTGTCCCTGGGCGGCATCTTGATATTCGTGGAAATGCAGCCGGCAGACGGACCCGAAGGGCCGAGGGCCTACCTGGTACTGACAAAGGCTTCTGCCCAAGGAGACAAAACCCACCAGCCCACGTTCCTGGTCTCAAGTTTACAGAGCTCCATGGGCAGTCTCAAAGCAGCCCGAGTTGGCACAGGTGGCAACTTGTCCCTGGGCGGCATCTTCAGATTCGTGGAAATCCAGAAGGAAGACTGCCCGTGAGGAACAAGGCCCTACCTGGTACAGAGAAAGTATTCTGCCTCGGAAAACAAAACACACCACCACACATTCCTGGTCTCAGTTTGCAGACCCCATGGGCACACTCAAAGCAGCGCGAGTTGGCACGGGTGACAGCTTGTCCCTGGGCGGCACCTTGATATTCGTGGAAATCCAGCAAGCCGCCTGCCCGTTAGGAACAAGGCCCTACCTGGTACTGACAAAGGCTTCTGCCCGGAGAAAATAAACCCACCACCCCACGTCCCTGGTATCAGTTTGCAGAGATCCATGGGCACACTCAAAGCAGCCCGAGTTGGCACAGGTGGCAGCTTGTCCCTGGGCGGCATCTTCAGATTCGTGGAAATCCAGCAGGCAGCCTGCCCCTGAGGAACAAGGCCCTACCTGGTACAGACAAAGGCTTCTGCCCGGGGAAACAAAACCCACAACCCCACCTTCCTGCTCTCAGTCTGCAGAGATTCATGGGCACTCTCAAAGCAGCCCGAGTTGGCACAGGTGGCAGCTTGTCCCTGGGCGGCATCTTGATATTCGCGGAAATCGAGCAGACAAGCGGCCGCGATAGGCCGAGGGCCTACCTGGTACTGCAAATGCTTCTGCCCGGGGAAACAAAACCCGCCACCCCACATTCCTGGTCTCAGTTTGCAGAGAACGATGGGCACTCTCAAAACAGCCTGAGTTGGCACAGGTCGCAGCTTGTCCCTGGGCGGCATCTTGATATTCGTGGAAATCCAGCAGGCAGCTGGCCCCTGAGGAACAAGGCCCTACCTGGTACTGCAAATGCTTCGTCCAAGGGAAACACACCCACCACCCCACGCTCCTGGTCTCAGTTTGCAGTGCTCCATGGGCACTCTCAAAGCAGCCTGAGTTGGCGCAGGTGGCAGCTTGTCCCTGGGCGGCATCTTGATATTCGTGGAAATCCAGCAGGCTGCCGGCCCAGAAGTGCAGAGGGCCTACCTGGTACTGCAAATGCTTCTGCCCAAGGAGACAAAACCCACCACCCCACGTTCCTGCTCTCAGTTTGCAGAGCTCCATGAGCACTCTCAAAGCAGCCCGAGTTGGCACAGGTGGCAGCTTGTCCCTGGGCAGCATCTTGTTATTCGTGGAAATCCAGCGGACCACCGGCCGCGATGGGCCGAGGGACAACCTGGCACTGCAAATGCTTCTGCCCGGGGAAACAAAACCCAGCACCCCACGTTCATCGTCTCAGTTGGCAGAGATCCATGGGCACTCTCAAAGCAGCCTGAGTTGGCACAGGTGGCAGCTTGTCCCTGGGCGGCATCTTCCGATTCATGGAAATCCAGCAGGCAGCCGGCCCATGTGGAACAAGGCCCTACCTGGTACAGTGAAAGTCTTCTGCCTCGGAAAACAAAACCCACCAGCCCACGTTCCTGGTCTCAGTTTGCAGAGCTCCATGGGCACTCTCAAAGCAGCCCGAGTTGGCACAGGTGGCATCTTGTCCCTGGGCAGCATCTTGATATTTGTGGAAATCCAGCAAGCAGCCTAACCATAAGGAGCAGGGGCCTACCTGGTACTGACAAAGGCTTCTGCACAGGGAAACAAAACCTACCAGCCCACGTTCCTAGTCTCAGTTTACAGAACTCTGTGGGAAACCTCAAAGCAGCCCGAGTTGGCACGGCTGGCAGCTTGTCCCTGCGCGGCACCTTGATATTTGTGGAAATCCAGCAAGCAGCCGTCCCATGAGGAACAAGGCGCTACCTAGTACTGACAAAGGCTTCTGCCCGGGGAAACAAAACCCACCAGCCCACGTTCCTGGTCTCAGTTTGCAGAGCTCCGTGGGAACTCTCAAAGCAGCCCGAGTTGGCACGGGTGGCAGCTTGTCCCTGGGCGGCATCTTGATATTCGTGGAAATCCAGCCGGCAGCCTGCCCCTGAGGAACAAGGCCCTACCTGGTACAGACAAAGGATTCTGCCCGGGAAAACAAAACTCAGCACCCCACATTCCTGCTCTCAGTTTACAGAGATCCATGGGCACTCTCAAAGCAATCCGAGTTGGCAAGGGTGGCAGCTTGTCCCTGGGCGGCACCTTGATATTCGTGGAAATCCAGCAGTCAGCCAGCCCCGAAGGGCCGAGGGCCAACATGGTACACAGAAAGGCTTCTGCCTGGGGAAACAAAACCCACCACCACACGTAACTGGTATCAGTTTGCAGTGCTCCATGGGCACTCTCAAAGCAGCACGAGTTGGCACAGGTGGCAGCTTGTCCCTGGGCGGCATCTTCAGATTCGTGGAAATCCAGCAGGCTGCCGGCCCAGAAGGGCCGAGGGCCTACCTGGTATTGACAATGGCTTCGTCCTAGGGAAACAAAACCCACCAGCCCACGTTCCTGGTCTCAGTTTGCAGAGATCCATGGGCACTCTCAAAGCAGCCCGAGTTGGCACAGGTGGCAGCTTGTCCCTGGGCGGCATCTTCAGATTCGTGGAAATCCAGCAGGCAGACGGCCCCTGAGGAACGAGGGCCTACCTGGTACTGACAAAGGCTACTGCCTGGGAAAACAAAACTCATCACCCCACGTTTCTGGTCTCAGTTTGCAGAGCTCCATGGGCACGCTCAAAGCAGCCCGACATGGCACAGGTGGCAGCTTGTCCCTGGGCGTAATCTTGATATTCGTGGAAATGCAGCCGGCAGACGGACCCGAAGGGCCGAGGGCCTACCTGGTACTGAAAAAGGCTTCTGCCCAACGAGACAAAACCCACCAGCCCACGTTCCCAGTCTCAAGTTTACAAAGCTCCATGGGCACTCTCAAAGCAGCCCGAGTTGGCACAGGTGGCAGCTTGTCCCTGGGCGTCACCTTGATATTCGTGGAAATCCAGCAAGTAGCCGGCCCGTGAGGAACAAGGCCCTACCTGGTACTGACAAAGGCTTCTGCCCGGTGAAAAAAAACCCACCAGCCCACATCCCTGGTATGAGTTTCCAGAGCTCCATGGGCACTCTCAAAGCAGCCCGAGTTGGAACAGGTGGCAGCTTGTCCCTGGGCGGCATCTTCAGATTCGTGGAAATCCGGAAAGCAGAATGCCCGTGAGGAACAAGGCACTACCTGGTACTGACAAAGGGTTCTGCCCGGGAAAACAAAACTCACCACTCCACGTTCCTGCTCTAAGTTTGCAGAGCTCCATGGGCACACTCAAAGCAGCCCGAGTTGGCACAGGTGGCAGCTTGTCCCTGGGGGGCACCTTGATATTTGTTGAAATCCGGCAAGCAGACGGCCGCGATGGGCCGAGGGCCTACCTGGTACTGCAAATGCTTCTGCCCGGGGAAACAAACCCACCAGCCCACGTTCCTGGTCTCAGTTTGCAGAGCTCCATGGGCACTCTCAAAGCAGCCTGAGTTGGCACAGGTGGCAGCTTGTCCCTGGGCGGCATCTTCAGATTCGTGGAAATCCAGCTGGCAGACGGACCCGAAAGGCCGAGGGCCAACCTGGTACTGACAAAGGCTTCTACCCAAGGAGACAAAACCCACCAGCCCACGTTCCTGGTCTCAGTTTGCAGAGCTCCATTGGCACTCTCAAAGCAGCCCGTGTTGGAACGGGTGGCAGCTTGTCCCTGGGCAGCATCTTGGTATTTGTGGAAATCCAGCGGACCACTGGCCGCGATGGGCCGAGGGTCTACCTGGCACTGCAAATGCTTCTGCCCGGGGAAACAAACCCACCAGCCCACGTTCCTGGTCTCAAGTTTACAGAGCTCCATGGGCAGTCTCAAAGCAGCTCGAGTTGGCACAGGTGGCAGCTTGTCCCTGGGCGGCATCTTCAGATTCGTGGAAATCCGGAAGGCAGAATGCCCGTGAGGAACAAGGCCCTTCCTGGTATAGAGAAAGTCTTCTGCCTCGGAAAACAAAACCCACCAGCCCACGTTCCTGGTCTCAGTTTGCAGAGCTCCATGGGCACTCTCAAAGCAGCCCGAGTTGGCAAAGGTGGCAGCTTGTCCCTGTGCGGCACCTTGATATTCGTGGAAATCCAGCAAGCACCCTAACCATAAGGAACAGGGGCCTACCTAGTACTGACAAAGGCTTCTGCCCAGGGAAACAAAACCTACCAGCCCACGTTCCTGGTCTCAGTTTACAGAACTCTGTGGGAAACCTCAAAGCAGCCCGAGTTGGCACGGGTGGCAGCTTGTCCCTGGGCTGCATCTTGATATTCGTCGAAATCCAGCAGGCAGCCTGCCCCTGAGGAACAAGGCCATACCTGGTACTGACAAAGGCTTCTGCCTGGGGAAAAAAAACCCACCAACCCACGTTCCTGGTCTCAGTTTGCAGAGCTCCATGGGCACGCTCAAAGCAGCCCGACTTGGCACAGGTGGCAGCTTGTCCCTGGGCGGAATCTTGGTATTCGTGGAAATGCAGCCAGCAGACGGACCCAAAGGGCCGAAGGCCTACCTGGTACTGAAAAAGGCTTCTGCCCAAGGAGACAAAACCCACCAGCCCACGTTCCTGGTCTCAAGTTTAAAGAGCTCCATGGGCACTCTCAAAGCAGCCCGAGTTGGCACAGGTGGCAGCTTGTCCCTGGGCGTCACCTTGATATTCGTGGAAATCCAGCAAGCAGCCGGCCCGTGAGGAACAAGGCCCTACCTGGTAATGACAAAGGCTTCTGCCCGGTGAAAAAATCCCACCAGCCCACGTACCTGGTCTCAGTTTGCAGAGATCCATGGGCACTCTCAAAGCAGCCCGAGTTGGCACAGGTGGCAGCATGTCCCTGGGCGGCATCTTCAGATTCGTGGAAATCCAGAAGGCAGCCGGCCCCTGAGGAACAAGGCCCTACCTGGTACTGACAAAGGGTTCTGCCCGGAAAAACAAAACTCACCACTCCACGTTCCTGCTCTAAATTTGCAGAGCTCCATGGGCACTCTCAAAGCAGCCTGAGTTGGCACAGGTGGCAGCTTGTCCCTGGGCGGCACCTTGATATTTGCTGAAATCCAGCTGGCAGACGGACGCGAAAGCCCGAGGGCCCAGCTGGTATTGCAAATGCTTCTGCCCGGGGAAACAAACCCACCAGCCCACGTTCCTGGTCTCAGATTTCAGAGCTCCGTGGGTACTCTCAAAGCAGCCTGAGTTGGCGCAGGTGGCAGCTTGTCCCTGGGCGGAATCTTGGTATTCGTGGAAATCTAGCTGGCAGACGGCGCGAGAGGAACAAGGCCCTACCTGGTTTAGAGAAAGTCTTCTGCCTCGGAAAACAAAACCCACCAGCCCACGTTCCTGGTCTCAGTTTGCAGAGCTCCATGGGCACTCTCAAAGCAGCACGAGTTGGCACGGGTGGCAGCTTGTCCCTGGGCAGCATCTTGTTATTCGTGGAAATCCAGCGGACCACCGGCCGCGATGGGCCGAGGGACTACCTGGCACTGCAAATGTTTCTGTCCGGGGAAACAAAACCCACCAGCCCACGTTTTTGGTCTCAGTTTGCAAAACTCCATGGGCACTCTCAAAGCAGCCCGAGTTGGCACAGGTGGCAGCTTGTCCCTGGGCGGCACCTTGATATTTGTTGAAATCCAGCAGGCAGACGGACCAGAAGGGCCGAGGGCCTATCGGATACTGCAAATGCTTCTGCCCGGGGAAATAAACCCACCAGCCCACGTTCCTGGTCTCAGTTTGCAGAGCTCCATGGGCACTCTCAAAGCAGCCCAAGTTGGCACAGGTGGCAGCTTGTCCCTGGGCGGCATCTTGGTATTCGTGGAAATCCAGCTGGCAGACGGAACCGAAAGTCCGAGGGCCTACCTGGTAATGACTTCGACTTCTGCCCTAGGAGACAAAACGCACCAGTACACGTTCCTGGTCTCAGTTTGCAGAGCTCCATGGGCACTCTCAAAGCAGCTCGACTTGGCACAGGTGGCAGCTTGTCCCTGGGCGGCGTCTTCAGATTCGTGGAAATCCAGCAGGCAGCTGGCCTGTGAGGAACAAGGCCCTTCCTGGTATACAGAAAGTCTTCTGCCTCGGAAAACAAAACCCACCAGCCCACGTTCCTGGTCTCAGTTTGCAGTGCTCCATGGGCACTCTCAAAGCAGCCCGAGTTGGCGCGGGTGGCAGCTTGTCCCTGGGCGGCATCTTCAGATTCGTGGAAATCCAGCGGACCACCGGCCGCGATGGGCTGAGGGACTACCTGGCACTGCAAATGCTTCTGCCCGGGGAAACAAAACCCACCAGCCCACGTTTTTGGTCTCAGTTTGCAGAGTTCCATGGGCACTCTCAAAGCAGCCCGAGTTGGCACAGGTGGCAGCTTGTCCCTGGGCGGCATCTTCAGATTCATGGAAATCCAGCAGGCAGCCGGCCAGTGAGGAACAAGGCCCTACCTGGTATAGAGAAAGTCTTCTGCCTCGGAAAACAAAACCCACCAGCCCACGTTCCTGGTCTCAGTTTGCAGAGCTCCATGGGCACTCTCAAAGCAGCCCGAGTTGGCACAGGTGGCACCTTGTCCCTGGGCGGCATCTTTAGATTCGTGGAAAGCCAGCAGGCAGCTGGCCACAAAAGGCCGAGGGCTTACCTGGTATTGACAATGGCTTCGTCCTAGGGAAACAAAACCCACCAGCCCACCTTCCTGGTCTCAGTTTGCAGAGCTTCATGGGCACTCTCAAAGCAGCCTGAGCTGGCCCAGGTGGCAGCTTGTCCCTGGGCGGCATCTTCAGATTCATGGAAATCCAGCGGACAACCGGCCGCGATGGTCCAAGGGCCTACCTGGTACTGCAAATGCTTCAGCCCGCGGTTACAAATCCCACAATCCGGAATTCCTGGTCTCAGTTTGCAGAGCTCTGTGGGAACTCTCAAAGCTGCCCGAGTTGGCACGGGTGGCAGCTTGTCCATGGGCGGCATCTTGATTTTCGTGGAAATCCAGCAGGCAGCCTGCCCCTAAGGAACAAGGCCCTACCTGGTACTGACAAAGGCTTCTGCCCGGGGAAAAAAAACCCACCACCGCACGTACCTGGTCTCAGTTTGCAGTGCTCCATGGGCACTCTCAAAGCAGCCTGAGTTGGCACAGGTGGCAGCTTGTCCCTGGGCGGCATCTTGATATTCGTTGAAATCCAGCAGGCAGACGGACGCGAAGGGCCGAGGGCCTATCGGATACTGCAAATGCTTCAGCCCGGGGAAACAAACCCACCAGCCCACGTTCCTGGTCTCAGTTTGCAGAGCTCCATGGGCACGCTCAAAGCAGCCCGAGTTGGCACAGGTGGCATCTTGTCCCTGGGCAGCATCTTGATATTTGTGGAAATCCAGCAAGCAGCCTAACCATAAGGAGCAGGGGCCTACCTGGTACTGACAAAGGCTTCTGCACAGGGAAACAAAACCTACCAGCCCACGTTCCTAGTCTCAGTTTACAGAACTCTGTGGGAAACCTCAAAGCAGCCCGAGTTGGCACGGCTGGCAGCTTGTCCCTGCGCGGCACCTTGATATTTGTGGAAATCCAGCAAGCAGCCGTCCCATGAGGAACAAGGCGCTACCTAGTACTGACAAAGGCTTCTGCCCGGGGAAACAAAACCCACCAGCCCACGTTCCTGGTCTCAGTTTGCAGAGCTCCGTGGGAACTCTCAAAGCAGCCCGAGTTGGCACGGGTGGCAGCTTTTCCCTGGGCGGCATCTTGATATTCGTGGAAATCCAGCCGGCAGCCTGCCCCTGAGGAACAAGGCCCTACCTGGTACAGACAAAGGATTCTGCCCGGGAAAGCAAAACTCAGCACCCCACATTCCTGCTCTCAGTTTACAGAGATCCATGGGCACTCTCAAAGCAATCCGAGTTGGCAAGGGTGGCAGCTTGTCCCTGGGCGGCACCTTGATATTCGTGGAAATCCAGCAGTCAGCCAGCCCCGAAGGGCCGAGGGCCAACATGGTACACAGAAAGGCTTCTGCCTGGGGAAACAAAACCCACCACCACACGTAACTGGTATCAGTTTGCAGTGCTCCATGGGCACTCTCAAAGCAGCACGAGTTGGCACAGGTGGCAGCTTGTCCCTGGGCGGCATCTTCAGATTCGTGGAAATCCAGCAGGCTGCCGGCCCAGAAGGGCCGAGGGCCTACCTGGTATTGACAATGGCTTCGTCCTAGGGAAACAAAACCCACCAGCCCACGTTCCTGGTCTCAGTTTGCAGAGATCCATGGGCACTCTCAAAGCAGCCCGAGTTGGCACAGGTGGCAGCTTGTCCCTGGGCGGCATCTTCAGATTCGTGGAAATCCAGCAGGCAGACGGCCCCTGAGGAACGAGGGCCTACCTGGTACTGACAAAGGCTACTGCCTGGGAAAACAAAACTCATCACCCCACGTTCCTGGTCTCAGTTTGCAGAGCTCCATGGGCACGCTCAAAGCAGCCCGACTTGGCACAGGTGGCAGCTTGTCCCTGGGCGTAATCTTGATATTCGTGGAAATGCAGCCGGCAGACGGACCCGAAGGGCCGAGGGCCTACCTGGTACTGAAAAAGGCTTCTGCCCAACGAGACAAAACCCACCAGCCCACGTTCCCAGTCTCAAGTTTACAAAGCTCCATGGGCACTCTCAAAGCAGCCCGAGTTGGCACAGGTGGCAGCTTGTCCCTGGGCGTCACCTTGATATTCGTGGAAATCCAGCAAGTAGCCGGCCCGTGAGGAACAAGGCCCTACCTGGTACTGACAAAGGCTTCTGCCCGGTGAAAAAAAACCCACCAGCCCACATCCCTGGTATGAGTTTCCAGAGCTCCATGGGCACTCTCAAAGCAGCCCGAGTTGGAACAGGTGGCAGCTTGTCCCTGGGCGGCATCTTCAGATTCGTGGAAATCCGGAAAGCAGAATGCCCGTGAGGAACAAGGCACTACCTGGTACTGACAAAGGGTTCTGCCCGGGAAAACAAAACTCACCACTCCACGTTCCTGCTCTAAGTTTGCAGAGCTCCATGGGCACACTCAAAGCAGCCCGAGTTGGCACAGGTGGCAGCTTGTCCCTGGGGGGCACCTTGATATTTGTTGAAATCCGGCAAGCAGACGGCCGCGATGGGCCGAGGGCCTACCTGGTACTGCAAATGCTTCTGCCCGGGGAAACAAACCCACCAGCCCACGTTCCTGGTCTCAGTTTGCAGAGCTCCATGGGCACTCTCAAAGCAGCCTGAGTTGGCACAGGTGGCAGCTTGTCCCTGGGCGGCATCTTGGTATTCGTGGAAATCCAGCTGGCAGACGGACCCGAAAGGCCGAGGGCCAACCTGGTACTGACAAAGGCTTCTACCCAAGGAGACAAAACCCACCAGCCCACGTTCCTGGTCTCAGTTTGCAGAGCTCCATTGGCACTCTCAAAGCAGCCCGTGTTGGAACGGGTGGCAGCTTGTCCCTGGGCAGCATCTTGGTATTTGTGGAAATCCAGCGGACCACTGGCCGCGATGGGCCGAGGGTCTACCTGGCACTGCAAATGCTTCTGCCCGGGGAAACAAACCCACCAGCCCACGTTGCTGGTCTCAAGTTTACAGAGCTCCATGGGCAGTCTCAAAGCAGCTCGACTTGGCACAGGTGGCAGCTTGTCCCTGGGCGGCATCTTCAGATTCGTGGAAATCCGGAAGGCAGAATGCCCGTGAGGAACAAGGCCCTTCCTGGTATAGAGAAAGTCTTCTGCCTCGGAAAACAAAACCCACCAGCCCACGTTCCTGGTCTCAGTTTGCAGAGCTCCATGGGCACTCTCAAAGCAGCCCGAGTTGGCAAAGGTGGCAGCTTGTCCCTGTGCGGCACCTTGATATTCGTGGAAATCCAGCAAGCACCCTAACCATAAGGAACAGGGGCCTACCTAGTACTGACAAAGGCTTCTGCCCAGGGAAACAAAACCTACCAGCCCACGTTCCTGGTCTCAGTTTACAGAACTCTGTGGGAAACCTCAAAGCAGCCCGAGTTGGCACGGGTGGCAGCTTGTCCCTGGGCTGCATCTTGATATTCGTCGAAATCCAGCAGGCAGCCTGCCCCTGAGGAACAAGGCCATACCTGGTACTGACAAAGGCTTCTGCCTGGGGAAAAAAAACCCACCAACCCACGTTCCTGGTCTCAGTTTGCAGAGCTCCATGGGCACGCTCAAAGCAGCCCGACTTGGCACAGGTGGCAGCTTGTCCCTGGGCGGAATCTTGGTATTCGTGGAAATGCAGCCGGCAGACGGACCCAAAGGGCCGAAGGCCTACCTGGTACTGAAAAAGGCTTCTGCCCAAGGAGACAAAACCCACCAGCCCACGTTCCTGGTCTCAAGTTTAAAGAGCTCCATGGGCACTCTCAAAGCAGCCCGAGTTGGCACAGGTGGCAGCTTGTCCCTGGGCGTCACCTTGATATTCGTGGAAATCCAGCAAGCAGCCGGCCCGTGAGGAACAAGGCCCTACCTGGTAATGACAAAGGCTTCTGCCCGGTGAAAAAATCCCACCAGCCCACGTACCTGGTCTCAGTTTGCAGAGATCCATGGGCACTCTCAAAGCAGCCCGAGTTGGCACAGGTGGCAGCATGTCCCTGGGCGGCATCTTCAGATTCGTGGAAATCCAGAAGGCAGCCGGCCCCTGAGGAACAAGGCCCTACCTGGTACTGACAAAGGGTTCTGCCCGGAAAAACAAAACTCACCACTCCACGTTCCTGCTCTAAATTTGCAGAGCTCCATGGGCACTCTCAAAGCAGCCTGAGTTGGCACAGGTGGCAGCTTGTCCCTGGGCGGCACCTTGATATTTGCTGAAATCCAGCTGGCAGACGGACGCGAAAGCCCGAGGGCCCAGCTGGTATTGCAAATGCTTCTGCCCGGGGAAACAAACCCACCAGCCCACGTTCCTGGTCTCAGATTTCAGAGCTCCGTGGGTACTCTCAAAGCAGCCTGAGTTGGCGCAGGTGGCAGCTTGTCCCTGGGCGGAATCTTGGTATTCGTGGAAATCTAGCTGGCAGACGGCGCGAGAGGAACAAGGCCCTACCTGGTTTAGAGAAAGTCTTCTGCCTCGGAAAACAAAACCCACCAGCCCACGTTCCTGGTCTCAGTTTGCAGAGCTCCATGGGCACTCTCAAAGCAGCACGAGTTGGCACGGGTGGCAGCTTGTCCCTGGGCAGCATCTTGTTATTCGTGGAAATCCAGCAGGCAGCCTGCCCCTGAGGAACAAGGCCATACCTGGTACTGACAAAGGCTTCTGCCTGGGGAAAAAAAACCCACCAACCCACGTTCCTGGTCTCAGTTTGCAGAGCTCCATGGGCACGCTCAAAGCAGCCCGACTTGGCACAGGTGGCAGCTTGTCCCTGGGCGGAATCTTGGTATTCGTGGAAATGCAGCCGGCAGACGGACCCAAAGGGCCGAAGGCCTACCTGGTACTGAAAAAGGCTTCTGCCCAAGGAGACAAAACCCACCAGCCCACGTTCCTGGTCTCAAGTTTAAAGAGCTCCATGGGCACTCTCAAAGCAGCCCGAGTTGGCACAGGTGGCAGCTTGTCCCTGGGCGTCACCTTGATATTCGTGGAAATCCAGCAAGCAGCCGGCCCGTGAGGAACAAGGCCCTACCTGGTAATGACAAAGGCTTCTGCCCGGGGAAACAAACCCACCAGCCCACGTTCCTGGTCTCAGTTTGCAGAGCTCCATGGGCACTCTCAAAGCAGCCCAAGTTGGCACAGGTGGCAGCTTGTCCCTGGGCGGCATCTTGGTATTCGTGGAAATCCAGCTGTCAGACGGAACCGAAAGTCCGAGGGCCTACCTGGTAATGACTTCGACTTCTGCCCTAGGAGACAAAACGCACCAGTACACGTTCCTGGTCTCAGTTTGCAGAGCTCCATGGGCACTCTCAAAGCAGCTCGACTTGGCACAGGTGGCAGCTTGTCCCTGGGCGGCGTCTTCAGATTCGTGGAAATCCAGCAGGCAGCTGGCCTGTGAGGAACAAGGCCCTTCCTGGTATACAGAAAGTCTTCTGCCTCGGAAAACAAAACCCACCAGCCCACGTTCCTGGTCTCAGTTTGCAGTGCTCCATGGGCACTCTCAAAGCAGCCCGAGTTGGCGCGGGTGGCAGCTTGTCCCTGGGCGGCATCTTCAGATTCGTGGAAATCCAGCGGACCACCGGCCGCGATGGGCTGAGGGACTACCTGGCACTGCAAATGCTTCTGCCCGGGGAAACAAAACCCACCAGCCCACGTTTTTGGTCTCAGTTTGCAGAGTTCCATGGGCACTCTCAAAGCAGCCCGAGTTGGCACAGGTGGCAGCTTGTCCCTGGGCGGCATCTTCAGATTCATGGAAATCCAGCAGGCAGCCGGCCAGTGAGGAACAAGGCCCTACCTGGTATAGAGAAAGTCTTCTGCCTCGGAAAACAAAACCCACCAGCCCACGTTCCTGGTCTCAGTTTGCAGAGCTCCATGGGCACTCTCAAAGCAGCCCGAGTTGGCACAGGTGGCACCTTGTCCCTGGGCGGCATCTTTAGATTCGTGGAAAGCCAGCAGGCAGCTGGCCACAAAAGGCCGAGGGCTTACCTGGTATTGACAATGGCTTCGTCCTAGGGAAACAAAACCCACCAGCCCACCTTCCTGGTCTCAGTTTGCAGAGCTTCATGGGCACTCTCAAAGCAGCCAAAGTTGGCCCAGGTGGCAGCTTGTCCCTGGGCGGCATCTTCAGATTCATGGAAATCCAGCGGACAACCGGCCGCGATGGTCCAAGGGCCTACCTGGTACTGCAAATGCTTCAGCCCGCGGTTACAAATCCCACAATCCGGAATTCCTGGTCTCAGTTTGCAGAGCTCTGTGGGAACTCTCAAAGCTGCCCGAGTTGGCACGGGTGGCAGCTTGTCCATGGGCGGCATCTTGATTTTCGTGGAAATCCAGCAGGCAGCCTGCCCCTAAGGAACAAGGCCCTACCTGGTACTGACAAAGGCTTCTGCCCGGGGAAAAAAAACCCACCACCGCACGTACCTGGTCTCAGTTTGCAGTGCTCCATGGGCACTCTCAAAGCAGCCTGAGTTGGCACAGGTGGCAGCTTGTCCCTGGGCGGCATCTTGATATTCGTTGAAATCCAGCAGGCAGACGGACGCGAAGGGCCGAGGGCCTATCGGATACTGCAAATGCTTCAGCCCGGGGAAACAAACCCACCAGCCCACGTTCCTGGTCTCAGTTTGCAGAGCTCCATGGGCACGCTCAAAGCAGCCCGAGTTGGCACAGGTGGCATCTTGTCCCTGGGCAGCATCTTGATATTTGTGGAAATCCAGCAAGCAGCCTAACCATAAGGAGCAGGGGCCTACCTGGTACTGACAAAGGCTTCTGCACAGGGAAACAAAACCTACCAGCCCACGTTCCTAGTCTCAGTTTACAGAACTCTGTGGGAAACCTCAAAGCAGCCCGAGTTGGCACGGCTGGCAGCTTGTCCCTGCGCGGCACCTTGATATTTGTGGAAATCCAGCAAGCAGCCGTCCCATGAGGAACAAGGCGCTACCTAGTACTGACAAAGGCTTCTGCCCGGGGAAACAAAACCCACCAGCCCACGTTCCTGGTCTCAGTTTGCAGAGCTCCGTGGGAACTCTCAAAGCAGCCCGAGTTGGCACGGGTGGCAGCTTTTCCCTGGGCGGCATCTTGATATTCGTGGAAATCCAGCCGGCAGCCTGCCCCTGAGGAACAAGGCCCTACCTGGTACAGACAAAGGATTCTGCCCGGGAAAACAAAACTCAGCACCCCACATTCCTGCTCTCAGTTTACAGAGATCCATGGGCACTCTCAAAGCAATCCGAGTTGGCAAGGGTGGCAGCTTGTCCCTGGGCGGCACCTTGATATTCGTGGAAATCCAGCAGTCAGCCAGCCCCGAAGGGCCGAGGGCCAGCATGGTACACAGAAAGGCTTCTGCCTGGGGAAACAAAACCCACCACCACACGTAACTGGTATCAGTTTGCAGTGCTCCATGGGCACTCTCAAAGCAGCACGAGTTGGCACAGGTGGCAGCTTGTCCCTGGGCGGCATCTTCAGATTCGTGGAAATTCAGCAGGCTGCCGGCCCAGAAGGGCCGAGGGCCTACCTGGTATTGACAATGGCTTCGTCCTAGGGAAACAAAACCCACCAGCCCACGTTCCTGGTCTCAGTTTGCAGAGATCCATGGGCACTCTCAAAGCAGCCCGAGTTGGCACAGGTGGCAGCTTGTCCCTGGGCGGCATCTTCAGATTCGTGGAAATCCAGCAGGCAGACGGCCCCTGAGGAACGAGGGCCTACCTGGTACTGACAAAGGCTACTGCCTGGGAAAACAAAACTCATCACCCCACGTTCCTGGTCTCAGTTTGCAGAGCTCCATGGGCACGCTCAAAGCAGCCCGACTTGGCACAGGTGGCAGCTTGTCCCTGGGCGTAATCTTGATATTCGTGGAAATGCAGCCGGCAGACGGACCCGAAGGGCCGAGGGCCTACCTGGTACTGAAAAAGGCTTCTGCCCAACGAGACAAAACCCACCAGCCCACGTTCCCAGTCTCAAGTTTACAAAGCTCCATGGGCACTCTCAAAGCAGCCCGAGTTGGCACAGGTGGCAGCTTGTCCCTGGGCGTCACCTTGATATTCGTGGAAATCCAGCAAGTAGCCGGCCCGTGAGGAACAAGGCCCTACCTGGTACTGACAAAGGCTTCTGCCCGGTGAAAAAAAAACCCACCAGCCCACATCCCTGGTATGAGTTTCCAGAGCTCCATGGGCACTCTCAAAGCAGCCCGAGTTGGAACAGGTGGCAGCTTGTCCCTGGGCGGCATCTTCAGATTCGTGGAAATCCGGAAAGCAGAATGCCCGTGAGGAACAAGGCACTACCTGGTACTGACAAAGGGTTCTGCCCGGGAAAACAAAACTCACCACTCCACGTTCCTGCTCTAAGTTTGCAGAGCTCCATGGGCACACTCAAAGCAGCCCGAGTTGGCACAGGTGGCAGCTTGTCCCTGGGGGGCACCTTGATATTTGTTGAAATCCGGCAAGCAGACGGCCGCGATGGGCTGAGGGCCTACCTGGTACTGCAAATGCTTCTGCCCGGGGAAACAAACCCACCAGCCCACGTTCCTGGTCTCAGTTTGCAGAGCTCCATGGGCACTCTCAAAGCAGCCTGAGTTGGCACAGGTGGCAGCTTGTCCCTGGGCGGCATCTTGGTATTCGTGGAAATCCAGCTGGCAGACGGACCCGAAAGGCCGAGGGCCAACCTGGTACTGACAAAGGCTTCTACCCAAGGAGACAAAACCCACCAGCCCACGTTCCTGGTCTCAGTTTGCAGAGCTCCATTGGCACTCTCAAAGCAGCCCGTGTTGGAACGGGTGGCAGCTTGTCCCTGGGCAGCATCTTGGTATTTGTGGAAATCCAGCGGACCACTGGCCGCGATGGGCCGAGGGTCTACCTGGCACTGCAAATGCTTCTGCCCGGGGAAACAAACCCACCAGCCCACGTTGCTGGTCTCAAGTTTACAGAGCTCCATGGGCAGTCTCAAAGCAGCTCGACTTGGCACAGGTGGCAGCTTGTCCCTGGGCGGCATCTTCAGATTCGTGGAAATCCGGAAGGCAGAATGCCCGTGAGGAACAAGGCCCTTCCTGGTATAGAGAAAGTCTTCTGCCTCGGAAAACAAAACCCACCAGCCCACGTTCCTGGTCTCAGTTTGCAGAGCTCCATGGGCACTCTCAAAGCAGCCCGAGTTGGCAAAGGTGGCAGCTTGTCCCTGTGCGGCACCTTGATATTCGTGGAAATCCAGCAAGCACCCTAACCATAAGGAACCGGGGCCTACCTAGTACTGACAAAGGCTTCTGCCCAGGGAAACAAAACCTACCAGCCCACGTTCCTGGTCTCAGTTTACAGAACTCTGTGGGAAACCTCAAAGCAGCCCGAGTTGGCACGGGTGGCAGCTTGTCCCTGGGCTGCATCTTGATATTCGTCGAAATCCAGCAGGCAGCCTGCCCCTGAGGAACAAGGCCATACCTGGTACTGACAAAGGCTTCTGCCTGGGGAAAAAAAACCCACCAACCCACGTTCCTGGTCTCAGTTTGCAGAGCTCCATGGGCACGCTCAAAGCAGCCCGACTTGGCACAGGTGGCAGCTTGTCCCTAGGCGGAATCTTGGTATTCGTGGAAATGCAGCCGGCAGACGGACCCAAAGGGCCGAAGGCCTACCTGGTACTGAAAAATGCTTCTGCCCAAGGAGACAAAACCCACCAGCCCACGTTCCTGGTCTCAAGTTTAAAGAGCTCCATGGGCACTCTCAAAGCAGCCCGAGTTGGCACAGGTGGCAGCTTGTCCCTGGGCGTCACCTTGATATTCGTGGAAATCCAGCAAGCAGCCGGCCCGTGAGGAACAAGGCCCTACCTGGTAATGACAAAGGCTTCTGCCCGGTGAAAAAATCCCACCAGCCCACGTACCTGGTCTCAGTTTGCAGAGATCCATGGGCACTCTCAAAGCAGCCCGAGTTGGCACAGGTGGCAGCATGTCCCTGGGCGGCATCTTCAGATTCGTGGAAATCCAGAAGGCAGCCGGCCCCTGAGGAACAAGGCCCTACCTGGTACTGACAAAGGGTTCTGCCCGGAAAAACAAAACTCACCACTCCACGTTCCTGCTCTAAATTTGCAGAGCTCCATGGGCACTCTCAAAGCAGCCTGAGTTGGCACAGGTGGCAGCTTGTCCCTGGGCGGCACCTTGATATTTGCTGAAATCCAGCTGGCAGACGGACGCGAAAGCCCGAGGGCCCAGCTGGTATTGCAAATGCTTCTGCCCGGGGAAACAAACCCACCAGCCCACGTTCCTGGTCTCAGATTTCAGAGCTCCGTGGGTACTCTCAAAGCAGCCTGAGTTGGCGCAGGTGGCAGCTTGTCCCTGGGCGGAATCTTGGTATTCGTGGAAATCTAGCTGGCAGACGGCGCGAGAGGAACAAGGCCCTACCTGGTTTAGAGAAAGTCTTCTGCCTCGGAAAACAAAACCCACCAGCCCACGTTCCTGGTCTCAGTTTGCAGAGCTCCATGGGCACTCTCAAAGCAGCCCGAGTTGGCACAGGTGGCAGCTTGTCCCTGGGCGGCACCTTGATATTTGTTGAAATCCAGCAGGCAGACGGACCAGAAGGGCCGAGGGCCTATCGGATACTGCAAATGCTTCTGCCCGGGGAAACAAACCCACCAGCCCACGTTCCTGGTCTCAGTTTGCAGAGCTCCATGGGCACTCTCAAAGCAGCCCAAGTTGGCACAGGTGGCAGCTTGTCCCTGGGCGGCATCTTGGTATTCGTGGAAATCCAGCTGTCAGACGGAACCGAAAGTCCGAGGGCCTACCTGGTAATGACTTCGACTTCTGCCCTAGGAGACAAAACGCACCAGTACACGTTCCTGGTCTCAGTTTGCAGAGCTCCATGGGCACTCTCAAAGCAGCTCGACTTGGCACAGGTGGCAGCTTGTCCCTGGGCGGCGTCTTCAGATTCGTGGAAATCCAGCAGGCAGCTGGCCTGTGAGGAACAAGGCCCTTCCTGGTATACAGAAAGTCTTCTGCCTCGGAAAACAAAACCCACCAGCCCACGTTCCTGGTCTCAGTTTGCAGTGCTCCATGGGCACTCTCAAAGCAGCCCGAGTTGGCGCGGGTGGCAGCTTGTCCCTGGGCGGCATCTTGGTATTCGTGGAAATCCAGCGGACCACCGGCCGCGATGGGCTGAGGGACTACCTGGCACTGCAAATGCTTCTGCCCGGGGAAACAAAACCCACCAGCCCACGTTTTTGGTCTCAGTTTGCAGAGTTCCATGGGCACTCTCAAAGCAGCCCGAGTTGGCACAGGTGGCAGCTTGTCCCTGGGCGGCATCTTCAGATTCATGGAAATCGAGCAGGCAGCCGGCCAGTGAGGAACAAGGCCCTACCTGGTATAGAGAAAGTCTTCTGCCTCGGAAAACAAAACCCACCAGCCCACGTTCCTGGTCTCAGTTTGCAGAGCTCTGTGGGAACTCTCAAAGCTGCCCGAGTTGGCACGGGTGGCAGCTTGTCCATGGGCGGCATCTTGATTTTCGTGGAAATCCAGCAGGCAGCCTGCCCCTAAGGAACAAGGCCCTACCTGGTACTGACAAAGGCTTCTGCCCGGGGAAAAAAAACCCACCACCGCACGTACCTGGTCTCAGTTTGCAGTGCTCCATGGGCACTCTCAAAGCAGCCTGAGTTGGCACAGGTGGCAGCTTGTCCCTGGGCGGCACCTTGATATTCGTTGAAATCCAGCAGGCAGACGGACGCGAAGGGCCGAGGGCCTATCGGATACTGCAAATGCTTCAGCCCAAGGAGACAAAACCCACCAGCCCACGTTCCTGGTCTCAAGTTTACAGAGCTCCATGGGCAGTCTCAAAGCAGCCCGAGTTGGCACAGGTGGCAGCTTGTCCCTGGGCGACATCTTCAGATTCGTGGAAATCCAGCAGGCAGAAGGCCCCTACGGGACAAGGCCCTACCTGGTAGAGCGAAAGTCTTCTGCCTCGGAAAACAAAACCCACCACCCCACATTCCTGGTCTCAGTTTGCAGACCCCATGGACACTCTCAAAGCAGCGTGAGTTGGCACGGGTGGCAGGTTGTCCCTGGGCGGCGCCTTGATATTCGTGGAAATCCAGCAAGCAGCCGGCCCGTGAGGAAAAAGGCCCTACCTGGTACTGACAAAGGCTTCTGCCCGGAGAAAAAAAAACTCACCAGCCCACGTTCCTGGTATCAGTCTGCAGAGCTCCATGGGTACTCTCAAAGCAGCCTGAGTTGGCACAGGTGGCAGCTTGTCCCTGGGCGGCACCTTGATATTTGTTGAAATCCAGCAGGCAGACGGACCTGAAGGGCCGAGGGCCTACCTGGTACTGCAAATGCTCCTGCCCGGGAAAACAAAACCCACCAGCCCACGTTCCTGGTCTCAGTTTGCAGAGCTCCATGGGCACTCTCAAAGCAGCCTGAGTTCGCGCAGGTGGCAGCTTGTCCCTGGGCGGCATCTTCAGATTCGTGGAAATCCAGCTGGGAGATGGAGCCGAAAGGCCGAGGGCCTACCTGGTACTGACAAAGGCTTCTGCCCAAGGAGACAAAACCCACCAGTACACGTTCCTGGTCTCAGTTTGCAGAGCTCCATGGGCACTCTCAAAGCAGCCCGAGTTGGCACAGGTGGCAGCTTGTCCCTGGGCGGCATCTTGGTGTTCGTGGAAATCCAGCGGACCACCGGCCGTGATGGGCCGAGGGACTACCTGGCACTGAAAATGCTTCTGCCCGGGGAAACAAAACGCACACGCCCACGTTTTTGGTCTCAGTTTGCAGAGTTCCATGGGCACGCTCAAAGCAGCCCGAGTTGGCACAGGTGGCAGCTTGTCCCTGGGCGGCATCTTCAGATTCGTGGAAATCCAGCAGGCAGCCGGCCCGTGAGGAACAAGGCCCTACCTGGTATAGAGAAAGTCTTCTGCCTCGGAAAACAAAACCCACCAGCCCACGTTCCTGGTCTCAGTTTGCAGAGTTCCATGGGCACTCTCAAAGCAGCCCGAGTTGGCACAGGTGGCAGCTTGTCCCTGGGCGGCATCTTCATATTCGTGGAAATCCAGCAGGCAGCTGGCCACAAAAGGCCGAGGGCTTACCTGGTGTTGACAATGGCTTCGTCCTAGGGAAACAAAACCCCCCAGCCCACCTTCCTGGTCTCAGTTTGCAGAGCTCCATGGGCACTCTCAAAGCAGCCTGAGTTGGCACAGGTGGCAGCTTGTCCCTGGGCGGCATTTTCAGATTCGTGGAAATCCAGCGGACAACCGGCCGCGATGGTCCGAGGGCCTACCTGGTACTGCAAATGCTTCAGCCCGCGGTAACAAATCCCACAATCCGGAATTCCTGGTCTCAGTTTGCAGAGATCTGTCGAACTCTCAAAGCTGCCCGAGTTGGCACGGGTGGCAGCTTGTCCCTGGGTGGCATCTTGATATTCGTGGAAATCCAGCAGGCGGCCTGCCCCTGAGGAACAAGGCCCTACGTGGTACTGACAAAGGCTTCTGCCTGGGGAAAAAAAACCCACCACCCCACGTTCCTGGTCTCAGTTTGCAGAGCTCCATGGGCACTCTCAAAGCAGCCCTAGTTGGCACAGGTGGCAGCTTGTCCCTGGGCGGCATCTTGATATTCGTGGAAATGCAGCAGGCAGACGGACCCGAAGGTCCGAGGGCCTACCTGGTAGAGAGAAAGTCTTCTGCCTCGGAAAACAAAACCCACCACCCCACATTCCTGGTCTCAGTTTGCAGACCCCATGGGCACTCTCAAAGCAGCGCGAGTTGGCACGGGTGGCAGGTTGTCCCTGGGCGGCACCTTGATATTCGTGGAAATCCAGCAAGCAGCCGGCCCGTGAGGAAAAAGGCCCTACCTGGTACTGACAAAGGCTTCTGCCCGGAGAAAAAAAAACTCACCAGCCCACGTTCCTGGGCTCAGTTTGCAGAGCTCCATGGGTACTCTCAAAGCTGCCCGAGTTGGCACGTGTGGCAGCTTGTCCCTAGGCAGCATCTTGATATTCGTGGAAATCCAGCAGGCGGCCTGCCCCTGAGGAACAAGGCCCTACGTGGTACTGACAAAGGCTTCTGCCTGGGGAAAAAAAACCCACCACCCCACGTTCCTGGTCTCAGTTTGCAGAGCTCCATGGGCACTCTCAAAGCAGCCCTAGTTGGCACAGGTGGCAGCTTGTCCCTGGGCGGCATCCTGATATTCGTGGAAATGCAGCAGGCAGACGGACCCGAAGGTCCGAGGGCCTACCTGGTAGAGAGAAAGTCTTCTGCCTCGGAAAACAAAACCCACCACCCCACATTCCTGGTCTCAGTTTGCAGACCCCATGGGCACTCTCAAAGTAGCGCGAGTTGGCACGGGTGGCAGGTTGTCCCTGGGCGGCACCTTGATATTCGTGGAAATCCAGCAAGCAGCCGGCCCGTGAGGAAAAAGGCCCTACCTGGTACTGACAAAGGCTTCTGCCCGGAGAAAAACAAACTCACCAGCCCACGTTCCTGGGCTCAGTTTGCAGAGCTCCATGGGTACTCTCAAAGCAGGCCGAGTTGGCACAGGTGGCAGCTTGTCCCTGGGCGGCACCTTGATATTTGTTGAAATCCAGCAGGCAGACGGACGCGAAGGGCCGAGGGCCTACCTCGTACTGCAAATGCTTCTGCCCGGGAAAACAAAACCACCAGCCCACGTTCCTGGTCTCAGTTTGCAGTGCTCCATGGGCACTCTCAAAGCAGCCTGAGTTCGCGCAGGTGGCAGCTTGTCTCTGGGCGGCATCTTCAGATTCGTGGAAATCCAGCTGGCAGATGGACCCGAAAGACCGAGGGCCTACCTGGTACGGACAAAGGCTTCTGCCCAAGGAGACAAAACCCACCAGTACACGTTCCTGGTCTCAGTTTGCAGAGCTCCATGGGCACTCTCAAAGCAGCCCGAGTTGGAACGGGTGGCAGCTTGTCCCTGGGCAGCATCTTGGTATTTGTGGAAATCCAGCGGACCACTGGCCGCGATGGGCCGAGGGTCTACCTGGCACTGCAAATGCTTCTGCCCGGGGAAACAAACCCACCAGCCCACGTTCCTGGTCTCAGTTTGCAGAGCTCCATGGGCACTCTCAAAGCAGCCCAAGTTGGCACAGGTGGCAGCTTGTCCCTGGGCGGCATCTTGGTATTCGTGGAAATCCAGCTGTCAGACGGAACCGAAAGTCCGAGGGCCTACCTGGTAATGACTTCGACTTCTGCCCTAGGAGACAAAACGCACCAGTACACGTTCCTGGTCTCAGTTTGCAGAGCTCCATGGGCACTCTCAAAGCAGCTCGACTTGGCACAGGTGGCAGCTTGTCCCTGGGCGGCGTCTTCAGATTCGTGGAAATCCAGCAGGCAGCTGGCCTGTGAGGAACAAGGCCCTTCCTGGTATACAGAAAGTCTTCTGCCTCGGAAAACAAAACCCACCAGCCCACGTTCCTGGTCTCAGTTTGCAGTGCTCCATGGGCACTCTCAAAGCAGCCCGAGTTGGCGCGGGTGGCAGCTTGTCCCTGGGCGGCATCTTGGTATTCGTGGAAATCCAGCGGACCACCGGCCGCGATGGGCTGAGGGACTACCTGGCACTGCAAATGCTTCTGCCCGGGGAAACAAAACCCACCAGCCCACGTTTTTGGTCTCAGTTTGCAGAGTTCCATGGGCACTCTCAAAGCAGCCCGAGTTGGCACAGGTGGCAGCTTGTCCCTGGGCGGCATCTTCAGATTCATGGAAATCGAGCAGGCAGCCGGCCAGTGAGGAACAAGGCCCTACCTGGTATAGAGAAAGTCTTCTGCCTCGGAAAACAAAACCCACCAGCCCACGTTCCTGGTCTCAGTTTGCAGAGCTCCATGGGCACTCTCAAAGCAGCCCGAGTTGGCACAGGTGGCACCTTGTCCCTGGGCGGCATCTTTAGATTCGTGGAAAGCCAGCAGGCAGCTGGCCACAAAAGGCCGAGGGCTTACCTGGTATTGACAATGGCTTCGTCCTAGGGAAACAAAACCCACCAGCCCACCTTCCTGGTCTCAGTTTGCAGAGCTTCATGGGCACTCTCAAAGCAGCCTGAGTTGGCCCAGGTGGCAGCTTGTCCCTGGGCGGCATCTTCAGATTCATGGAAATCCAGCGGACAACCGGCCGCGATGGTCCAAGGGCCTACCTGGTACTGCAAATGCTTCAGCCCGCGGTTACAAATCCCACAATCCGGAATTCCTGGTCTCAGTTTGCAGAGCTCTGTGGGAACTCTCAAAGCTGCCCGAGTTGGCACGGGTGGCAGCTTGTCCATGGGCGGCATCTTGATTTTCGTGGAAATCCAGCAGGCAGCCTGCCCCTAAGGAACAAGGCCCTACCTGGTACTGACAAAGGCTTCTGCCCGGGGAAAAAAAACCCACCACCGCACGTACCTGGTCTCAGTTTGCAGTGCTCCATGGGCACTCTCAAAGCAGCCTGAGTTGGCACAGGTGGCAGCTTGTCCCTGGGCGGCACCTTGATATTCGTTGAAATCCAGCAGGCAGACGGACGCGAAGGGCCGAGGGCCTATCGGATACTGCAAATGCTTCAGCCCGGGGAAACAAACCCACCAGCCCATGTTCCTGGTCTCAGTTTGCAGAGCTCCATGGGCACTCTCAAAGCAGCCCGAGTTGGCGCGGGTGGCAGCTTGTCCCTGGGCGGCATCTTGGTATTCGTGGAAATCCAGCTAGCAGACGGAACCGAAAGGCCGAGGGCCTACCTGGTAATGACTAAGGCTTCTGCTCTAGGAGACAAAACGCACCAGTACACGTTCCTGGTCTCAGTTTGCAGAGCTCCATGGGCACTCTCAAAGCAGCTCGACTTGGCACAGGTGGCAGCTTGTCCCTGGGCGGCGTCTTCAGATTCGTGGAAATCCAGCAGGCAGCTGGCCTGTGAGGAACAAGGCCCTTCCTGGTATACAGAAAGTCTTCTGCCTCGGAAAACAAAACCCACCAGCCCACATTCCTGGTCTCAGTTTGCAGAGCTTCATGGGCACTCTCAAAGCAGCCTGAGTTGGCACAGGTGGCAGCTTGTCCCTGGGCGGCATCTTCAGATTCGTGGAAATCCAGCGGACCACCGGCCGCGATGGTCCGAGGGCCTACCTGATACTGCAAATGCTTCAGCCCGCAGTAACAAATCCCACAATCCGGAATTCCTGGTCTCAGTGTGCAGAGATCGATGGGCACTCTCACAGCAGCCCCAGTTGGCACAGGTGGCAGCTTGTCCCTGGGCAGAATCTTGATATTCCTGGAAATCCAGCAAGCAGCCTAACCAGAAGGAATAGGGGCCTACCTAGTATTGACAAGTCCTCTGCCCAGGGAAACAAAACCTACCAGCCCACGTTCCAGGTCTCAGTTTGCAGAGCTCTGTGGGAACTCTCAAAGCTGCCCGAGTTGGCACGGATGGCAGCTTGTCCCTGGGTGTCATCTTGATATTCGTGGAAATCCAGCAGGCAGATAGCCCCTGAGGAACAAGGCCCTACGTGGTACTGACAAAGGCTTCTGCCTAGGGAAAAAGAACCCACCACCCCACGTTCCTGGTCTCAGTTTGCAGAGCTCCATGGGCACTCTCAAAGCAGCCCTAGTTGGCACAGGTGGCAGCTTGTCCCTGGGCGGCATCTTTAGATTCGTGGAAATGCAGCCGGCAGACGGACCCGAAGGTCCGAGGGCCTACCTGGTACTGACAAAGGCTTCTGCCCAAGGAGACAAAACCCACCAGCCCACGTTCCTGGTCTCAAGTTTACAGAGCTCCATGGGCAGTCTCAAAGCAGCCCGAGTTGGCACAGGTGGCAGCTTGTCCCTGGGCGACATCTTCAGATTCGTGGAAATCCAGCAGGCAGAAGGCCCCTACGGGACAAGGCCCTACCTGGTAGAGCGAAAGTCTTCTGCCTCGGAAAACAAAACCCACCACCCCACATTCCTGGTCTCAGTTTGCAGACCCCATGGACACTCTCAAAGCAGCGTGAGTTGGCACGGGTGGCAGGTTGTCCCTGGGCGGCGCCTTGATATTCGTGGAAATCCAGCAAGCAGCCGGCCCGTGAGGAAAAAGGCCCTACCTGGTACTGACAAAGGCTTCTGCCCGGAGAAAAAAAAACTCACCAGCCCACGTTCCTGGTATCAGTCTGCAGAGCTCCATGGGTACTCTCAAAGCAGCCTGAGTTGGCACAGGTGGCAGCTTGTCCCTGGGCGGCACCTTGATATTTGTTGAAATCCAGCAGGCAGACGGACCTGAAGGGCCGAGGGCCTACCTGGTACTGCAAATGCTCCTGCCCGGGAAAACAAAACCCACCAGCCCACGTTCCTGGTCTCAGTTTGCAGAGCTCCATGGGCACTCTCAAAGCAGCCTGAGTTCGCGCAGGTGGCAGCTTGTCCCTGGGCGGCATCTTCAGATTCGTGGAAATCCAGCTGGGAGATGGAGCCGAAAGGCCGAGGGCCTACCTGGTACTGACAAAGGCTTCTGCCCAAGGAGACAAAACCCACCAGTACACGTTCCTGGTCTCAGTTTGCAGAGCTCCATGGGCACTCTCAAAGCAGCCCGAGTTGGCACAGGTGGCAGCTTGTCCCTGGGCGGCATCTTGGTGTTCGTGGAAATCCAGCGGACCACCGGCCGTGATGGGCCGAGGGACTACCTGGCACTGAAAATGCTTCTGCCCGGGGAAACAAAACGCACACGCCCACGTTTTTGGTCTCAGTTTGCAGAGTTCCATGGGCACGCTCAAAGCAGCCCGAGTTGGCACAGGTGGCAGCTTGTCCCTGGGCGGCATCTTCAGATTCGTGGAAATCCAGCAGGCAGCCGGCCCGTGAGGAACAAGGCCCTACCTGGTATAGAGAAAGTCTTCTGCCTCGGAAAACAAAACCCACCAGCCCACGTTCCTGGTCTCAGTTTGCAGAGTTCCATGGGCACTCTCAAAGCAGCCCGAGTTGGCACAGGTGGCAGCTTGTCCCTGGGCGGCATCTTCATATTCGTGGAAATCCAGCAGGCAGCTGGCCACAAAAGGCCGAGGGCTTACCTGGTGTTGACAATGGCTTCGTCCTAGGGAAACAAAACCCACCAGCCCACCTTCCTGGTCTCAGTTTGCAGAGCTCCATGGGCACTCTCAAAGCAGCCTGAGTTGGCACAGGTGGCAGCTTGTCCCTGGGCGGCATCTTCAGATTCGTGGAAATCCAGCGGACAACCGGCCGCGATGGTCCGAGGGCCTACCTGGTACTGCAAATGCTTCAGCCCGCGGTAAAAAATCCCACAATCCGGAATTCCTGGTCTCAGTTTGCAGAGATCTGTCGAACTCTCAAAGCTGCCCGAGTTGGCACGGGTGGCAGCTTGTCCCTGGGTGGCATCTTGATATTCGTGGAAATCCAGCAGGCGGCCTGCCCCTGAGGAACAAGGCCCTACGTGGTACTGACAAAGGCTTCTGCCTGGGGAAAAAAAACCCACCACCCCACGTTCCTGGTCTCAGTTTGCAGAGCTCCATGGGCACTCTCAAAGCAGCCCTAGTTGGCACAGGTGGCAGCTTGTCCCTGGGCGGCATCTTGATATTCGTGGAAATGCAGCAGGCAGACGGACCCGAAGGTCCGAGGGCCTACCTGGTAGAGAGAAAGTCTTCTGCCTCGGAAAACAAAACCCACCACCCCACATTCCTGGTCTCAGTTTGCAGACCCCATGGGCACTCTCAAAGCAGCGCGAGTTGGCACGGGTGGCAGGTTGTCCCTGGGCGGCACCTTGATATTCGTGGAAATCCAGCAAGAAGCCGGCCCGTGAGGAAAAAGGCCCTACCTGGTACTGACAAAGGCTACTGCCCGGAGAAAAAAAAACTCACCAGCCCACGTTCCTGGGCTCAGTTTGCAGAGCTCCATGGGTACTCTCAAAGCTGCCCGAGTTGGCACGTGTGGCAGCTTGTCCCTAGGCAGCATCTTGATATTCGTGGAAATCCAGCAGGCGGCCTGCCCCTGAGGAACAAGGCCCTACGTGGTACTGACAAAGGCTTCTGCCTGGGGAAAAAAAACCCACCACCCCACGTTCCTGGTCTCAGTTTGCAGAGCTCCATGGGCACTCTCAAAGCAGCCCTAGTTGGCACAGGTGGCAGCTTGTCCCTGGGCTGCATCCTGATATTCGTGGAAATGCAGCAGGCAGACGGACCCGAAGGTCCGAGGGCCTACCTGGTAGAGAGAAAGTCTTCTGCCTCGGAAAACAAAACCCACCACCCCACATTCCTGGTCTCAGTTTGCAGACCCCATGGGCACTCTCAAAGTAGCGCGAGTTGGCACGGGTGGCAGGTTGTCCCTGGGCGGCACCTTGATATTCGTGGAAATCCAGCAAGCAGCCGGCCCGTGAGGAAAAAGGCCCTACCTGGTACTGACAAAGGCTTCTGCCCGGAGAAAAACAAACTCACCACCCCACGTTCCTGGGCTCAGTTTGCAGAGCTCCATGGGTACTCTCAAAGCAGGCCGAGTTGGCACAGGTGGCAGCTTGTCCCTGGGCGGCACCTTGATATTTGTTGAAATCCAGCAGGCAGACGGACGCGAAGGGCCGAGGGCCTACCTCGTACTGCAAATGCTTCTGCCCGGGAAAACAAAACCCACCAGCCCACGTTCCTGGTCTCAGTTTGCAGTGCTCCATGGGCACTCTCAAAGCAGCCTGAGTTCGCGCAGGTGGCAGCTTGTCTCTGGGCGGCATCTTCAGATTCGTGGAAATCCATCTGGCAGATGGACCCGAAAGGCCGAGGGCCTACCTGGTACGGACAAAGGCTTCTGCCCAAGGAGACAAAACCCACCAGTACACGTTCCTGGTCTCAGTTTGCAGAGCTCCATGGGCACTCTCAAAGCAGCCCGAGTGGTCACAGGTGGCAGCTTGCCCCTGGGCGGCACCTTGATATTCGTGGAAATCCAGCAAGCAGCCTAACCATAAGGAAGAGGGGCCTACCTAGTACTGACAAAGGCTTCTGCCCGTGGAAAAAAAACCTACCAGCCCACGTTCCTGGTCTCAGTTTACAGAACTCTGTGGGAACTCTCAAAGCAGCCCGATTTGGCACGGGTGGCAGTTTGTCCATGGGCTGCATCTTCAGATATTCATGGAAATCCAGCAGGCAGCCGCCCCGTGACGAACAAGGCCCTACCTGGTACTGACAAAGGCTTCTGCCCGGGGAAAAAAAACCCACCACTCCACGTTCCTGCACTCAGTTTGCAGAGCTCCATGGGCACTCCCAAAGCAGCCCGAGTTGGCCCAGGTTGCAGCTTGTCCCTGGGCGGCATCTTGATATTCGTGGAAATCGAGCAGACAAGCGGCCGCGATAGGCCGAGGGCCTACCTGGTACTGCAAATGCTTCTGCCCGGGGAAACAAAGCCCGTCACCCCACATTCCGGGTCTCAGTTTGCAGAGAACGATGGGCACTCTCAAAGCAGCCCGAGTTGGCACAGGTGGCGGCTTGTCCCTGGGCGGCATCTTCAGATTCGTGGAAATCCAGCAGGCAGACGGCCCCTGAGGAACGTGGCCCTACCTGGTACTGACAAAGGCTTCTGCCCAGGAAAACAAAACTCACCACTCCACGTTCCAGGTATCAGTTTGCAGAGCTCAATGGGCACGCCCAAAGCAGCCCGAGTTGGCACAGGTGGCACCTTGTCCCTGGGCGGCACCTTGATATTTTTTGAAATCCAGCAGGAAGACGGCCGCGATGGGCCGAGGGCCTACCTGGTACTGCAAATGCTTCTGCTCGGGGAAACAAACCCACCAGCCCACGTTCCTGGTCTCAGTTTGCAGAGGTCCATGGGCACTCTCAAAGCAGCCTGAGTTGGCACACGTGGCGGCTTGTCCCTGGGCGGCATGTTCATATTCGTGGAAATCCAGCAGGCAGCCGGCCTCTGAGGAACGTGGCCCTACCTGGTACTGACAAAGGCTTCTGCCCGGGAAAACAAAACTCACCACTCCACGTTCCTGGTATCAGTTTGCAGAGCTCCATGGGCACTCCCAAAGCAGCCCGAGTTGGCACAGGTGGCAGCTTGTCCCTGGGCGGCATCTAGATATTTGTTGAAATCGAGCAGGCAGACGGACCGCGAAAGGCCGAGGGCCTACCTGGTACTGCAAATGCTTCTGCCCAAGGAGACAAAACCCACCAGCCCACGTTCCTGGTCTCAGTTTGCAGAGCTCCATGGGCACTCTCAAAGCAGCCCGAGTTGGCGCAGGTGGCAGCTTGTCCCTGGGCGGCATCTTTAGATTCGTGGAAATCCAGCTGGCAGACTGGACCCGAAAGGACCGAGGGCTTACCTGGTACTGACAAAGGCTTCTGCCCGGGGAAACAAAACCCACCAGCCCACGTTCCTGGTCTCAGTTTGCAGAGCTCCATGGGCACTCTCAAAGCAGCCTGAGTTGGCACAGGTGGCAGCTTGTCTCTGGGCGGCATCTTCAGATTCGTGGAAATCCAGCAGGCAGCCGGCCAGTGAGGAACAAGGCCCTACCTGGTACAGAGAAAGTCTTCTGCCTCGGAAAACAAATCCCACCAGCCCAATTCCTGGTCTCAGTTTGCAGAGCTCTGTGGGCACTCTCAAAGCAGCCCGAGTTGGCACAGGTGGCAGCTTGTCCCTGGGCGGCATCTTTAGATTCGTGGAAATCCAGCAGGCAGCCTGGCCCTAAAGGCCAAGGGCTTACCTGGTATTGACAATGGCTTCGTCCTAGGGAAAAAAAAACCCACCAGCCCATGTACCTGGTCTCAGTTTGCAGTGCTTCATGGGCACTCTCAAAGCAGCCTGAGTTGGCACAGGTGGCAGCTTGTCCCTGGGCGGCATCTTCAGATTCGTGGAAATCCGGAAGACAGAATGCCCGTGAGGAACAAGGCCCTACCTGGTACAGAGAAAGTCTTCTGCCTCGGAAAACAAAACCCACCACCACACATTCCTGGTATCAGTTTGCAGACCCCATGGGAACTCTCAAAGCAGCGCGAGTTGGCGCAGGTGGCAGCTTGTCCCTGGGCGGCATCTTGATATTCGTGGAAATCGAGCGGACAAGCGGCCGCGATAGGCCGAGGGCCTACCTGGTACTGCAAATGCTTCTGCCCGGGGAAACAAAACCCGCCAGCCCACGTTTTTGGTCTCAGTTTGCAGAGCTCCGTGGGTACTCTCAAAGCAGCCTGAGTTGGCGCAGGTGGCAGCTTGTCTCTGGGCGGCATCTTGGTATTCGTGGAAATCTAGCTGGCAGACGGCGCGAGAGGAACAAGGCCCTACCTGGTATAGAGAACGTCTTCTGCCTCGGAAAACAAAACCCACCATCCCACGTTCCTGGTCTCAGTTTGCAGAGCTCCATGGGCACTCTCAAAGAAGCCCGAGTTGGCACAGGTGGCAGCTTGTCCCTGGGCGGCACCTTGATATTTGCTGAATTCCAGCAGGCAGACGGACGCGAAAGGCCGAGGGCCTACCTGGTATTGCAAATGCTTCTGCCCGGGGAAACAAACCCACCAGCCCACGTTCCTGGTCTCAGTTTTCAGAGCTCCGTGGGTACTCTCAAAGCAGCCTGAGTTGGCGCAGGTGGCAGCTTGTCCCTGGGCGGCATCTTGGTATTCGTGGAAATCTAGCTGGCAGACGGCGCGAGAGGAACAAGGCCCTACCTGGTATAGAGAACGTCTTCTGCCTCGGAAAACAAAACCCACCAGCCCACGTTCCTGGTCTCAGTTTGCAGAGCTCCATGGGCACTCTCAAAGCAGCACGAGTTGGCACGGGTGGCAGCTTGTCCCTGGGCAGCATCTTGGTATTCGTGGAAATCCAGCGGACCACCGGCCGCGATGGGCCGAGGGACTACCTGGCACTGCAAATGCTTCTGCCCGGGGAAACAAAACCCACCAGCCCACGTTTTTGGTCTCAGTTTGCAGAGCTCCATGGGCAGTCTCAAAGCAGCCCGAGTTGGCACAGGTGGCAGCTTGTCCCTGGACGGCATCTTCAGATTCGTGGAAATCCAGCAGGCACACGGCCCCTGAGGAACAAGGCCCTACCTGGTACAGAGAAAATCTTCTGCCTCGGAAAACAAAACCCACGAGCCCACGTTCCTGGTCTCAGTTTACAGAGCTCCATGGGCACGCTCAAAGCAGCCCGAGTTGGCACAGGTGGCAGCTTGTACCTGGGCGGCACCTTGATATTCGTGGAAATGCAGCAGGCAGCCTAAACATAAGGGACAGGGGCCTACCTTATACTGAAAAAGGCTTCTGCCCAGGGAAAAAAAACCCGCCACCCCACACTCCTGGTCTCAGTTTGCAGAGAACGATGGGCACTCTCAAAGCAGCCCGAGTTGGCACAGTTGGCAGCTTGTCCCTGGGCGGCATCTTGATATTCGTGAAAATCCAGCTGGCAGATGGCCCCTGAGGAACAAGGCCCTACCTGGTACTGACAAAGGCTTCTGCCCGGGAAAACAAAACCCACCACTCCACGTTCCTGGTCTCAGTTTGCAGAGCTCCATGGGCACTCCCAAAGCAGCCCGAGTTGGCACAGGGGGCAGCTTGTCCCTGGGCGGCATCTTCAGATTCGTGGAAATCGAGCGGACAAGCGGCCGTGATAGGCCGAGGGCCTACCTGGTACTGCAAATGCTTCCGCCCGGGGAAACAAAACCCTTCACCCCACATTCCTGGTCTCAGTTGGCAGAGCTCCATGGGCACTCTCAAAGCAGCCCGAGTTGGCGCAGGTGGCAGCTTGTCCCTGGGCGGCATCTTGATATTCGTGGAAATCCAGGAGGCAGACGGACCCGAAAGGCCGTGGGCCTACCTGGTACTGACAAAGGCTTCTGCCCAAGGAGAAAAAACCCACCAGTACACGTTCCTGGTCTCAGTTTGCAGAGCTCCATGGGCACTCTCAAAGCAGCCCGAGTTGGCACAGGTGGCAGCTTGTCCCTGGGCGGCACCTTGATATTTGTTGAAATCCAGCAGGCAGACGGACGCGAAGGGCCGAGGGCCTATCGGATACTGCAAATGCTTCAGCCCGGGGAAACAAACCCACCAGCCCACGTTCCTGGTCTCAGTTTGCAGAGCTCCATGGGCACTCTCAAAGCAGCCCAAGTTGGCGCGGGTGGCAGCTTGTCCCTGGGCGGCATCTTGGTATTCGTGGAAATCCAGCTAGCAGACGGAACCGAAAGGCCGAGGGCCTACCTGGTAATGACTAAGGCTTCTGCTCTAGGAGACAAAACGCACCAGTACACGTTCCTGGTCTCAGTTTGCAGAGCTCCATGGGCACTCTCAAAGCAGCTCGACTTGGCACAGGTGGCAGCTTGTCCCTGGGCGGCGTCTTCAGATTCGTGGAAATCCAGCAGGCAGCTGGCCTGTGAGGAACAAGGCCCTTCCTGGTATAGAGAAAGTCTTCTGCCTCGGAAAACAAAACCCACCAGCCCACGTTCCTGGTCTCAGTTTGCAGAGCTTCATGGGCACTCTCAAAGCAGCCTGAGTTGGCACAGGTGGCAGCTTGTCCCTGGGCGGCATCTTCAGATTCGTGGAAATTCAGCGGACAACTGGCCGCGATGGTCCGAGGGCCTACCTGGTACTGCAAATGCTTCAGCCCGCCGTAACAAATCCCACAATCCGGAATTCCTGGTCTCAGTTTGCAGAGCTCTGTGGGAACTCTCAAAGCAGCCCGAGTTGGCACGGGTGGCAGCTTGTCCATGGGCGGCATCTTGATATTCGTGGAAATCCAGCAGGCAGCCTGCCCCTAAGGAACAAGGCCCTACCTGGTATTGACAAAGGCTTCTGCCAGGGAAAAAAAAACCCACCACCGCACGTACCTGGTCTCAGTTTGCAGTGCTCCATGGGCACTCTCAAAGCAGCCCGAGTTGGCGCAGGTGGCAGCTTGTCCCTGGGCGGCATCTTCAGATTCGTGCAAATCCAGCGGACAAGCGGCCGCGATGGTCCGAGGGCCTACCTGATACTGCAAATGCTTCAGCCCGGGGTAACAAATCCCACAATCCGGAATTCCTGGTCTCAGTTTGCAGAGATCGATGGGCACTCTCACAGCAGCCCGAGTTGGCACGGGTGGCAGCTTGTCCATGGGCGGCATCTTGATATTCGTGGAAATCCAGCAGGCAGCCTGCCCCTAAGGAAGAAGGCCCTACCTGGTATTAACAAAGGCTTCTGCCCGGGAAAACAAAACCCACCACCGCACGTACCTGGTCTCAGTTTGCAGTGCTTCATGGGCACTCTCAAAGCAGCCTGAGTTGGCACAGGTGGCAGCTTGTCCCTGGGCGGCATCTTGATATTCCTGGAAATCCAGCAAGCAGCCTAACCAGAAGGAATAGGGGCCTACCTAGTATTGACAAGTCCTCTGCCCAGGGAAACAAAACCTACCAGCCCACGTTCCAGGTCTCAGTTTGCAGAGCTCTGTGGGAACTCTCAAAGCTGCCCGAGTTGGCACGGATGGCAGCTTGTCCCTGGGTGTCATCTTGATATTCGTGGAAATCCAGCAGGCAGATAGCCCCTGAGGAACAAGGCCCTACGTGGTACTGACAAAGGCTTCTGCCTGGGGAAAAAAAACCCACCACCCCACGTTCCTGGTCTCAGTTTGCAGAGCTCCATGGGCACTCTCAAAGCAGCCCGAGTTGGCACAGGTGGCAGCTTGTCCCTGGGCGGCATCTTCAGATTCGTGGAAATGCAGCCGGAAGACGGACCCGAAGGTCCGAGGGCCTACCTGGTACTGACAAAGGCTTCTGCCCAAGGAGACAAAACCCACCAGCCCACGTTCCTGGTCTCAAGTTTACAGAGCTCCATGGGCAGTCTCAAAGCAGCCCGAGTTGGCACAGGTGGCAGCTTGTCCCTGGGCGACATCTTCAGATTCGTGGAAATCCAGCAGGCAGAAGGCCCCTACGGGACAAGGCCCTACCTGGTAGAGACAAAGGCTTCTGCCTCGGAAAACAAAACCCACCACCCCACATTCCTGGTCTCAGTTTGCAGACCCCATGGACACTCTCAAAGCAGCGCGAGTTGGCACGGGTGGCAGGTTGTCCCTGGGCGGCACCTTGATATTCGTGGAAATCCAGCAAGCAGCCGGCCCGTGAGGAACAAGGCCGGACCTGGTACTGACAAAGGCTTCTGCCCGGAGAAAAAAAAACTCACCAGCCCACGTTCCTGGTATCAGTCTGCAGAGCTCCATGGGTACTCTCAAAGCAGCCCGAGTTGGCACAGGTGGCAGCTTGTCCCTGGGCGGCACCTTGATATTTGTTGAAATCCAGCAGGCAGACGGACGCGAAGGTCCGAGGGCCTACCTCGTACTGCAAATGCTCCTGCCCGGGAAAACAAAACCCACCAGCCCACGTTCCTGGTCTCAGTTTGCAGTGCTCCATGGGCACTCTCAAAGCAGCCTGAGTTCGCGCAGGTGGCAGCTTGTCTCTGGGCGGCATCTTCAGATTCGTGGAAATCCAGCTGGGAGATGGACCCGAAAGGCCGAGGGCCTACCTGGTACTGACAAAGGCTTCTGCCCAAGGAGACAAAACCCACCAGTACACGTTCCTGGTCTCAGTTTGCAGAGCTCCATGGGCACTCTCAAAGCAGCCCGAGTTGTCACAGGTGGCAGCTTGTCCCTGGGCGGCATCTTGGTATTTGTGGAAATCCAGCGGACCACCGGCCGCGATGGGCCGAGGGACTACCTGGCACTGAAAATGCTTCTGCCCGGGGAAACAAAACCCACACGCCCACGTTTTTGGTCTCAGTTTGCAGAGTTCCATGGGCACGCTCAAAGCAGCCCGAGTTGGCACAGGTGGCAGCTTGTCCCTGGGCGGCATCTTCAGATTCGTGGAAATCCAGCAGGCAGCCGGCCAGTGAGGAACAAGGCCCTACGTGGTACAGACAAAGGCTTCTGCCTGGGGAAAAAAAACCCACCACCCCACGTTCCTGGTCTCAGTTTGCAGAGCTCCATGGGCACTCTCAAAGCAGCCCGAGTTGACACAGGTGGCAGCTTGTCCCTGGGCGGCATCTTGATATTCGTGGAAATGCAGCCGGCAGACGGACCCGAAGGTCCGAGGGCCTACCTGGTAGAGAGAAAGTCTTCTGCCTCGGAAAACAAAACCCACCACCCCACATTCCTGGTCTCAGTTTGCAGACCCCATGGGCACTCTCAAAGCAGCGCGAGTTGGCACGGGTGGCAGGTTGTCCCTGGGCGGCACCTTGATATTCGTGGAAATCCAGCAAGCAGCCGGCCCGTGAGGAAAAAGGCCCTACCTGGTACTGACAAAGGCTTCTGCCCGGAGAAAAAAAAACTCACCAGCCCACGTTCCTGGGCTCAGTTTGCAGAGCTCCATGGGTACTCTCAAAGCAGGCCGAGTTGGCACAGGCGGCAGCTTGTCCCTGGGCGGCACCTTGATATTTGTTGAAATCCAGCAGGCAGACGGACGCGAAGGGCCGAGGGCCTACCTCGTACTGCAAATGCTTCTGCCCGGGAAAACAAAACCCACCAGCCCACGTTCCTGGTCTCAGTTTGCAGTGCTCCATGGGCACTCTCAAAGCAGCCTGAGTTCGCGCAGGTGGCAGCTTGTCTCTGGGCGGCATCTTCAGATTCGTGGAAATCCAGCTGGCAGATGGACCCGAAAGGCCGAGGGCCTACCTGGTACGGACAAAGGCTTCTGCCCAAGGAGACAAAACCCACCAGTACACGTTCCTGGTCTCAGTTTGCAGAGCTCCATGGGCACTCTCAAAGCAGCCCGAGTTGTCACAGGTGGCAGCTTGCCCCTGGGCGGCACCTTGATATTCGTGGAAATCCAGCAAGCAGCCTAACCATAAGGAAGAGGGGCCTACCTAGTACTGACAAAGGCTTCTGCCCGTGGAAAAAAAACCTACCAGCCCACGTTCCTGGTCTCAGTTTACAGAACTCTGTGGGAACTCTCAAAGCAGCCCGATTTGGCACGGGTGGCAGCTTGTCCATGGGCTGCATCTTCAGATATTCATGGAAATCCAGCAGGCAGCCGCCCCGTGACGAACAAGGCCCTACCTGGTACTGACAAAGGCTTCTGCCCGCGGAAAAAAAACCCACCACTCCACGTTCCTGCTCTCAGTTTGCAGAGCTCCATGGGCACTCCCAAAGCAGCCCGAGATGGCACAGGTGGCAGCTTGTCCCTGGGCGGCATCTTGATATTCGTGGAAATCGAGCGGACAAGCGGACGCGATAGGCCGAGGGCCTACCTGGTACTGCAAATGCTTCTGCCCGGGGAAACAAAGCCCGTCACCCCACATTCCGGGTCTCAGTTTGCAGAGAACGATGGGCACTCTCAAAGCAGCCCGAGTTGGCACAGGTGGCGGCTTGTCCCTGGGCGGCATGTTCATATTCGTGGAAATCCAGCAGGCAGACGGCCCCTGAGGAACGTGGCCCTACCTGGTACTGACAAAGGCTTCTGCCCGGGAAAACAAAACTCACCACTCCACGTTCCAGGTATCAGTTTGCAGAGCTCAATGGGCACTCCCAAAGCAGCCCGAGTTGGCACAGGTGGCACCTTGTCCCTGGGCGGCACCTTGATATTTTTTGAAATCCAGCAGGCAGACGGCCGCGATGGGCCGAGGGCCTACCTGGTACTGCAAATGCTTCTGCCCGGGAAAACAAACCCACCAGCCCACGTTCCTGGTCTCAGTTTGCAGAGCTCCATGGGCACTCTCAAAGCAGCCCGAGTTGGCACAGGTGGCGGCTTGTCCCTGGGCGGCATGTTCATATTCGTGGAAATCCAGCAGGCAGCCGGCCCCTGAGGAACGTGGCCCTACCTGGTACTGACAAAGGCTTCTGCCCGGGAAAACAAAACTCACCACTCCACGTTCCTGGTATCAGTTTGCAGAGCTCCATGGGCACTCTCAAAGCAGCCCGAGTTGGCACAGGTGGCAGGTTGTCCCTGGGCGGCACCTTGATATTCGTGGAAATCCAGCAAGCAGCCGGCCCGTGAGGAAACAGGCCCTACCTGGTACTGACAAAGGCTTCTGCCCGGAGAAAAAAAAACTCACCAGCCCACGTTCCTGGTATCAGTTTGCAGAGCTCCATGGGTACTCTCAAAGCCGGCCGAGTTGGCACAGGTGGCAGCTTGTCCCTGGGCGGCACCTTGATATTTGTTGAAATCCAGCAGGCAGACGGACGCGAAGGGCCGAGGGCCTACCTCGTACTGCAAACGCTTCTGCCCGGGAAAACAAAACCACCAGCCCCACGTTCCTGGTCTCAGTTTGCAGTGCTCCATGGGCACTCTCAAAGCAGCCTGAGTTCGCGCAGGTGGCAGCTTGTCTCTGGGCGGCATCTTCAGATTCGTGGAAATCCAGCTGGCAGATTGACCCGAAAGGCCGAGGGCCTACCTGGTACTGACAAAGGCTTCTGCCCAAGGAGAAAAAACCCACCAGTACACGTTCCTGGTCTCAGTTTGCAGAGCTCCATGGGCACTCTCAAAGCAGCCCGAGTTGGCACAGGTGGCAGCTTGTCCCTGGGCGGCACCTTGATATTCGTGGAAATCCAGCAAGCAGCCTAACCATAAGGAAGAGGGGCCTACCTAGTACTGACAAAGGCTTCTGCCCGGGGAAAAAAAACCTACCAGCCCACGTTCCTGGTCTCAGTTTACAGAACTCTGTGGGAACTCTCAAAGCAGCCCGATTTGGCTCGGGTGGCGGCCTGTCCATGGGCAGCATCTTGATATTCGTGGAAATCCAGGAGGCAGCCTGCCCCTGAGGAGCAAGGCCCTACCTGGTACTGACAAAGGCTTCTGCCCGCGGAAAAAAACCCCACAACTCCACGTTCCTGCTCTCAGTTTGCAGAGCTCCATGGGCACTCTCAAAGCAGCCCGAGTTGGCACAGGTGGCAGCTTGTCCCTGGACGGCATCTTGATATTCGTGGAAGTCGAGCGGACAAGCGGCCGCGATAGGCCGAGGGCCTACCTGGTACTGCAAATGCTTCTGCCCGAGGAAACAAAGCCCGTCACCCCACATTCCGGGTCTCAGTTTGCAGAGAACGATGGGCACTCTCAAAGCAGTCCGAGTTGGCACAGGTGGCGGCTTGTCCCTGGGCGGCATCTTCAGATTCGTGGAAATCCAGCAGGCAGCCGGCCCCTGAGGAACGTGGCCCTACCTGGTACTGACAAAGGCTTCTGCCCGGGAAGACAAAACTCACCACCCCACGTTCCTGGAATCAGTTTGCAGAGCTCCATGGGCACTCCCAAAGCAGCCCGAGTTGGCACAGGTGGCAGCTTGTCCCTGGGCGGCACCTTGATATTTTTTGGAATCCAGAAGGCAGACGGCCACGATGGGCCGAGGGCCTACCTGGTACTGCAAATGCTTCTGCCCGGGGAAACAAACCCACCATCCCACGTTCCTGGTCTCAGTTTGCAGAGCTCCATGGGCACTCTCAAAGCAGCCCGAGTTGCAACACGTGGCGGCTTGTCCCTGGGCGGCATGTTCATATTCGTGGAAATCCAGCAGGCAGCCGGCCTCTGAGGAACGTGGCCCTACCTGGTACTGACAAAGGCTTCTGCCCGGGGAAACAAAACTCACCACTCCACATTCCTGGTATCAGTTTGCAGAGCTCCATGGGCACTCTCAAAGCAGCCCGAGTTGGCGCAGGTGGCAGCTTGTCCCTGGGCGGCATCTTCAGATTCGTGGAAATCCAGCTGGCAGACGGACCCGAAAGACCGAGGGCCTACCTGGTACTGACAAAGGCTTCTGCCCAAGGAGACAAAACCCACCAGCCCACGTTCCTGGTCTCAGTTTGCAGAGCTCCATGGGTACTCTCAAAGCAGCCCGAGTTGGCACAGGTGGCAGCTTGTCCCTGGGCGGCATCTTCAGATTTGTGGAAATCCAGCAGGCAGCCGGCCTGTGAGGAACAAGGCCCTTCCTGGTATAGAGAAGGTCTTCTGCCTCGGAAAAAAAAACCCACCAGCCCACGTTCCTGGTCTCAGTTTGCAGAGCTCCATGGGCACTCTCAAAGCAGCCCGAGTTGGCACAGGTGGCAGCTTGTCCCTTGCCAGCATCTTGGTATTCGTGGAAATCCAGCGGACCACCGGCCGCGATGGGCCGAGGGACTACCTGGCACTGCAAATGCTTCTGCCCGGGGAAACAAAACCCACCAGCCCACGTTTTTGGTCTCAGCTTGCAGAGCTCCATGGGCACTCTCAAAGCAGCCCGAGTTGGCACAAGTGGCACCTTGTCCCTGGGCGGCATCTTCAGATTCGTGGAAATCCAGCCGGCAGGCGGCCCGTGACGAACAAGGCCCTACCTGGTACTGACAAAGGCTTCTGCCCGGGAAAACAAAACTCACCACTCCACGTTCCTGGTATCAGTTTGCAGAGCTCCATGGGCACCCTCAAAGCAGCCCGAGTTGGCACAGGTGGCAGCTTGTCCCTGGGCGGCATGTTCATATTCGTGGAAATCCAGCAGGCAGACGGCCCCTGAGGAACAAGGCCCTACCTGGTACTGACAAAGGCTTCTGCCCGGGAAAACAAAACTCACCACTCCACGTTCCTGGTATCAGTTTGCAGAGCTCCATGGGCACCCTCAAAGCAGCCCGAGTTGGCACAGGTGGCAGCTTGTCCCTGGGCGGCACCTTGATATATTTTGAAATCCAGCAGGCAGACGGCCGCGATGGGGCGAGGGCCTACCTGGTACTGCAAATGCTTCTGCCCAGGGAAACAAACCCACCACCGCACGTTCCTGGTCTCAGTTTGCAGAGTTCCATGGGCACTCTCAAATCAGGCCGAGTTGGCACAGGTGGCAGCTTGTCCCTGGGCGGCATCTTCATATTCGTGGAAAGCCAGCAGGCAGCTGGCCACAAAAGGCCGAGGGCTTACCTGGTATTGACAATGGCTTCGTCCTAGGGAAACAAAACCCACCAGCCCACCTTCCTGGTCTCAGTTTGCAGAGCTTCATGGGCACTCTCAAAGCAGCCTGAGTTGGCACAGGTGGCAGCTTGTCCCTGGGCGGCATCTTCAGATTCATGGAAATCCAGCGGACAACTGGCCGCGATGGTCCGAGGGCCTACCTGGTACTGCAAATGCTTCAGCCCGCGGTAACAAATCCCACAATCCGGAATTCCTTGTCTCAGTTTGCAGAGCTCTGTGGGAAGTCTCAAAGCTGCCCGAGTTGGCACGGGTGGCAGCTTGTCCATGGGCGGCATCTTGATATTCGTGGAAATCCAGCAGGCAGCCTGCCCCTAAGGAACAAGGCCCTACCTGGTACTGACAAAGGCTTCTGCCCGGGGAAAAAAAACCCACCACCGCACGTACCTGGTCTCAGTTTGCAGTGCTCCATGGGCACTCTCAAAGCAGCCTGAGTTGGCACAGGTGGCAGCTTGTCCCTGGGCGGCATCTTCAGATTCGTGGAAATCCGGAAGGCAGAATGCCCGTGAGGAACAAGGCCCTACCTGGTACAGAGAAAGTCTTCTGCCTCGGAAAACAAAACCCACCACCACACATTCCTGGTATCAGTTTGCAGACCCCATGGGAACTCTCAAAGCAGCGCGAGTTGGCACGGGTGGCAGCTTGTCCCTGGGCAGCATCTTTAGATTCGTGGAAATCCAGCAGGCAGCTGGCCACAAAAGGCCGAGGGCTTACCTGGTATTGACAATGGCTTCGTCCTAGGGAAACAAACCCCACCAGCCCATGTTCCTGGTCTCAGTTTGCAGAGCTTCATGGGCACTCTCAAAGCAGCCTGAGTTGGCGCAGGTGGCAGCTTGTCCCTGGGCGGCATCTTTCCTGGTATTCGTGGAAATCTAGCTTGGCAGACGGCCAGCAGGCAGCCTGCGCCTAAGAACAAGAGGTAACAAGGCCCTACCTGGTAGTAGAGAAAGCAGCCTCTTCTGCCATCGGTAAAATCAAACGGACCCACCATCCTGGTACACGTTCCTGGTCTCAGTTTGCAGAGCTCCATGGGCACTCTCAAAGCCTGAGCCCGAGTTGGCACTTCAGGTGGCAGCTTGTCCCTGGGCGGCACCCACAATGATATTTGCTGTGGGAATCTCCAGCAGGCAGACGGATCGCGAAATCCAGCAGCCCTGAAGGAACAAGGCCCTACCTGGTATTGACAAAGGCTTCTGCCCGGGGAAAAAAAACCCACCACCGCACGTACCTGGTCTCAGTTTGCAGAGCTCCATGGGCACTCTCAAAGCAGCCTGAGTTGGCGCAGGTGGCAGCTTGTCCCTGGGCGGCATCTTGGTATTCGTGGAAATCTAGCTGGCAGACGGCCCGAGAGGAACAAGGCTCTACCTGGTACAGAGAAAGTCTTCTGCCTCGGAAAACAAAACCCACCAGCCCACGTTCCTGGTCTCAGTTTGCAGAGCTCCATGGGCACTCTCAAAGCAGCACGAGTTGGCACAGGTGGCAGCTTGTCCCTGGGCGGCATCTTGGTATTCGTGGAAATCCAGCGGACAACCGGCCGCGATGGGCCGAGGGCCTACCTGGTACTGCAAATGCTTCTGCCCGGGGAAACAAAACCCACCAGCCCACGTTCCTGGTCTCAGTTTGCAGAGCTCCATGGGTACTCTCAAAGCAGCCCGAGTTGGCGCAGGTGGCAGCTTGTCCCTGGGCGGCATCTTGGATTCGTGGAAATCCAGCAGGCAGACGGCCCCTGAGGAACAAGGCCCTACCTGGTACAGAGAAAATCTTCTGCCTCGGAAAACAAAACCCACCAGCCCACGTTCCTGGTCTCAGTTTACAGAGCTCCATGGGCACGCTCAAAGCAGCCCGAGTTGGCACAGGTGGCAGCTTGTACCTGGGCGGCACCTTGATATTTGCTGGAAATGCAGCAGGCAGCCTAACGCATAAGGGACAGAGGGCCTACCTTATACAGCAAATGCTTCTGCCCAGGGAAACAAAAAGCCCGCCTGGTCTCAGTTTTCAGAGCTCCGTGGGTACTCTCATGAGTCGCTGGCAGCTCTCATCTTGTATTGTGGAAATCAGCTGGCAGAGCAAGATGGTATAGAGAACGTCTTCAAAACAAAACCCACCAGCACGCCTGCGAGTTGGGCACAGCAGCACGAGTTGGCACGCTTGCTCCCTGGGCGGCATCTTGATATTCGTGGAAATCCAGCTGGCAGATGGCCCCTGAGGAACAAGGCCCTACCTGGTACTGACAAAGGCTTCTGCCCGGGAAAACAAAACCCACCACTCCACGTTCCTGGTCTCAGTTTGCAGAGCTCCATGGGCACTCTCAAAGCAGCCCGAGTTGGCACAGGGGGCAGCTTGTCCCTGGGCGGCATCTTCAGATTCGTGGAAATCGAGCGGACAAGCGGCCGTGATAGGCCGAGAGCCTACCTGGTACTGCAAATGCTTCCGCCCGGGGAAACAAAACCCTTCACGCCACATTCCTGGTCTCAGTTGGCAGAGCTCCATGGGCACTCTCAAAGCAGCCCGAGTTGGCGCAGGTGGCAGCTTGTCCCTGGGCGGCATCTTGATATTCGTGGAAATCCAGATGGCAGACGGACCCGAAAGGCCGTGGGCCTACCTGGTACTGACAAAGGCTTCTGCCCAAGGAGAAAAAACCCACCAGTACACGTTCCTGGTCTCAGTTTGCAGAGCTCCATGGGCACTCTCAAAGCAGCCCGAGTTGGCACAGGTGGCAGCTTGTCCCTGGGCGGCACCTTGATATTTGTTGAAATCCAGCAGGCAGACGGACGCGAAGGGCCGAGGGCCTATCGGATACTGCAAATGCTTCAGCCCGGGGAAACAAACCCACCAGCCCACGTTCCTGGTCTCAGTTTGCAGAGCTCCATGGGCACTCTCAAAGCAGCCCGAGTTGGCGCGGGTGGCAGCTTGTCCCTGGGCGGCATCTTGGTATTCGTGGAAATCCAGCTAGCAGACGGAACCGAAAGGCCGAGGGCCTACCTGGTAATGACTAAGGCTTCTGCTCTAGGAGACAAAACGCACCAGTACACGTTCCTGGTCTCAGTTTGCAGAGCTCCATGGGCACTCTCAAAGCAGCTCGACTTGGCACAGGTGGCAGCTTGTCCCTGGGCGGCGTCTTCAGATTCGTGGAAATCCAGCAGGCAGCTGGCCTGTGAGGAACAAGGCCCTTCCTGGTATAGAGAAAGTCTTCTGCCTCGGAAAACAAAACCCACCAGCCCACGTTCCTGGTCTCAGTTTGCAGAGCTTCATGGGCACTCTCAAAGCAGCCTGAGTTGGCACAGGTGGCAGCTTGTCCCTGGGCGGCATCTTCAGATTCGTGGAAATTCAGCGGACAACCGGCCGCGATGGTCCGAGGGCCTACCTGGTACTGCAAATGCTTCAGCCCGCCGTAACAAATCCCACAATCCGGAATTCCTGGTCTCAGTTTGCAGAGCTCTGTGGGAACTCTCAAAGCAGCCCGAGTTGGCACGGGTGGCAGCTTGTCCATGGGCGGCATCTTGATATTCGTGGAAATCCAGCAGGCAGCCTGCCCCTAAGGAACAAGGCCCTACCTGGTATAGAGAAAGTCTTCTGCCAGGGAAAAAAAAACCCACCACCGCACGTACCTGGTCTCAGTTTGCAGTGCTCCATGGGCACTCTCAAAGCAGCCTGAGTTGGTATTGACACAAGTACCTGGTCTCAGTTTGCAGTGCTCCATGGGCACTCTCAAAGCAGCCTGAGTTGGCACAGGTGGAAGCTTGTCCCTGGGCGGCATCTTGATATTCCTGGAAATCCAGCAAGCAGCCTAACCAGAAGGAATAGGGGCCTACCTAGTATTGACAAGTCCTCTGCCCAGGGAAACAAAACCTACCAGCCCACGTTCCAGGTCTCAGTTTGCAGAGCTCTGTGGGAACTCTCAAAGCTGCCCGAGTTGGCACGGATGGCAGCTTGTCCCTGGGTGTCATCTTGATATTCGTGGAAATACAGCAGGCAGATAGCCCCTGAGGAACAAGGCCCTACGTGGTACTGACAAAGGCTTCTGCCTGGGGAAAAAAAACCCACCACCCCACGTTCCTGGTCTCAGTTTGCAGAGCTCCATGGGCACTCTCAAAGCAGCCCGAGTTGGCACAGGTGGCAGCTTGTCCCTGGGCGGCATCTTCAGATTCGTGGAAATGCAGCCGGAAGACGGACCCGAAGGTCCGAGGGCCTACCTGGTACTGACAAAGGCTTCTGCCCAAGGAGACAAAACCCACCAGCCCACGTTCCTGGTCTCAAGTTTACAGAGCTCCATGGGCAGTCTCAAAGCAGCCCGAGTTGGCACAGGTGGCAGCTTGTCCCTGGGCGACATCTTCAGATTCGTGGAAATCCAGCAGGCAGAAGGCCCCTACGGGACAAGGCCCTACCTGGTAGAGACAAAGGCTTCTGCCTCGGAAAACAAAACCCACCACCCCACATTCCTGGTCTCAGTTTGCAGACCCCATGGACACTCTCAAAGCAGCGCGAGTTGGCACGGGTGGCAGGTTGTCCCTGGGCGGCACCTTGATATTCGTGGAAATCCAGCAAGCAGCCGGCCCGTGAGGAACAAGGCCGGACCTGGTACTGACAAAGGCTTCTGCCCGGAGAAAAAAAAACTCACCAGCCCACGTTCCTGGTATCAGTCTGCAGAGCTCCATGGGTACTCTCAAAGCAGCCCGAGTTGGCACAGGTGGCAGCTTGTCCCTGGGCGGCACCTTGATATTTGTTGAAATCCAGCAGGCAGACGGACGCGAAGGTCCGAGGGCCTACCTCGTACTGCAAATGCTCCTGCCCGGGAAAACAAAACCCACCAGCCCACGTTCCTGGTCTCAGTTTGCAGTGCTCCATGGGCACTCTCAAAGCAGCCTGAGTTCGCGCAGGTGGCAGCTTGTCTCTGGGCGGCATCTTCAGATTCGTGGAAATCCAGCTGGGAGATGGACCCGAAAGGCCGAGGGCCTACCTGGTACTGACAAAGGCTTCTGCCCAAGGAGAAAAAACCCACCAGTACACGTTCCTGGTCTCAGTTTGCAGTGCTCCATGGGCACTCTCAAAGCAGCCCGAGTTGGCGCAGGTGGCAGCTTGTCCCTGGGCGGCATCTTCAGATTCGTGCAAATCCAGCGGACAAGCGGCCGCGATGGTCCGAGGGCCTACCTGATACTGCAAATGCTTCAGCCCGGGGTAACAAATCCCACAATCCGGAATTCCTGGTCTCAGTTTGCAGAGATCGATGGGCACTCTCACAGCAGCCCGAGTTGGCACGGGTGGCAGCTTGTCCATGGGCGGCATCTTGATATTCGTGGAAATCCAGCAGGCAGCCTGCCCCTAAGGAACAAGGCCCTACCTGGTATTGACAAAGGCTTCTGCCCGGGGAAAAAAAACCCACCACCGCACGTACCTGGTCTCAGTTTGCAGTGCTCCATGGGCACTCTCAAAGCAGCCTGAGTTGGCACAGGTGGCAGCTTGTCCCTGGGCGGCATCTTGATATTCCTGGAAATCCAGCAAGCAGCCTAACCAGAAGGAATAGGGGCCTACCTAGTATTGACAAGTCCTCTGCCCAGGGAAACAAAACCTACCAGCCCACGTTCCAGGTCTCAGTTTGCAGAGCTCTGTGGGAACTCTCAAAGCTGCCCGAGTTGGCACGGATGGCAGCTTGTCCCTGGGTGTCATCTTGATATTCGTGGAAATCCAGCAGGCAGATAGCCCCTGAGGAACAAGGCCCTAGGTGGTACTGACAAAGGCTTCTGCCTGGGGAAAAAAAACCCACCACCCCACGTTCCTGGTCTCAGTTTGCAGAGCTCCATGGGCACTCTCAAAGCAGCCCGAGTTGGCACAGGTGGCAGCTTGTCCCTGGGCGGCATCTTCAGATTCGTGGAAATGCAGCCGGAAGACGGACCCGAAGGTCCGAGGGCCTACCTGGTACTGACAAAGGCTTCTGCCCAAGGAGACAAAACCCACCAGCCCACGTTCCTGGTCTCAAGTTTACAGAGCTCCATGGGCAGTCTCAAAGCAGCCCGAGTTGGCACAGGTGGCAGCTTGTCCCTGGGCGACATCTTCAGATTCGTGGAAATCCAGCAGGCAGAAGGCCCCTACGGGACAAGGCCCTACCTGGTAGAGACAAAGGCTTCTGCCTCGGAAAACAAAACCCACCACCCCACATTCCTGGTCTCAGTTTGCAGACCCCATGGACACTCTCAAAGCAGCGCGAGTTGGCACGGGTGGCAGGTTGTCCCTGGGCGGCACCTTGATATTCGTGGAAATCCAGCAAGCAGCCGGCCCGTGAGGAACAAGGCCGGACCTGGTACTGACAAAGGCTTCTGCCCGGAGAAAAAAAAACTCACCAGCCCACGTTCCTGGTATCAGTCTGCAGAGCTCCATGGGTACTCTCAAAGCAGCCCGAGTTGGCACAGGTGGCAGCTTGTCCCTGGGCGGCACCTTGATATTTGTTGAAATCCAGCAGGCAGACGGACGCGAAGGTCCGAGGGCCTACCTCGTACTGCAAATGCTCCTGCCCGGGAAAACAAAACCCACCAGCCCACGTTCCTGGTCTCAGTTTGCAGTGCTCCATGGGCACTCTCAAAGCAGCCTGAGTTCGCGCAGGTGGCAGCTTGTCTCTGGGCGGCATCTTCAGATTCGTGGAAATCCAGCTGGGAGATGGACCCGAAAGGCCGAGGGCCTACCTGGTACTGACAAAGGCTTCTGCCCAAGGAGACAAAACCCACCAGTACACGTTCCTGGTCTCAGTTTGCAGAGCTCCATGGGCACTCTCAAAGCAGCCCGAGTTGTCACAGGTGGCAGCTTGTCCCTGGGCGGCATCTTGGTATTCGTGGAAATCCAGCGGACCACCGGCCGCGATGGGCCGAGGGACTACCTGGCACTGAAAATGCTTCTGCCCGGGGAAACAAAACCCACTACCCCACGTTTTTGGTCTCAGTTTGCAGAGTTCCATGGGCACGCTCAAAGCAGCCCGAGTTGGCACAGGTGGCAGCTTGTCCCTGGGCGGCATCTTCAGATTCGGGGAAATCCAGCAGGCAGCCGGCCAGTGAGGAACAAGGCCCTACGTGGTACAGACAAAGGCTTCTGCCTGGGGAAAAAAAACCCACCACCCCACGTTCCTGGTCTCAGTTTGCAGAGCTCCATGGGCACTCTCAAAGCAGCCCGAGTTGACACAGGTGGCAGCTTGTCCCTGGGCGGCATCTTGATATTCGTGGAAATGCAGCCGGCAGACGGACCCGAAGGTCCGAGGGCCTACCTGGTAGAGAGAAAGTCTTCTGCCTCGGAAAACAAAACCCACCACCCCACATTCCTGGTCTCAGTTTGCAGACCCCATGGGAACTCTCAAAGCAGCGCGAGTTGGCACGGGTGGCAGGTTGTCCCTGGGCGGCACCTTGATATTCGTGGAAATCCAGCAAGCAGCCGGCCCGTGAGGAAAAAGGCCCTACCTGGTACTGACAAAGGCTTCTGCCCGGAGAAAAAAAAACTCACCAGCCCACGTTCCTGGGCTCAGTTTGCAGAGCTCCATGGGTACTCTCAAAGCAGGCCGAGTTGGCACAGGCGGCAGCTTGTCCCTGGGCGGCACCTTGATATTTGTTGAAATCCAGCAGGCAGACGGACGCGAAGGGCCGAGGGCCTACCTCGTACTGCAAATGCTTCTGCCCGGGAAAACAAAACCCACCAGCCCACGTTCCTGGTCTCAGTTTGCAGTGCTCCATGGGCACTCTCAAAGCAGCCTGAGTTCGCGCAGGTGGCAGCTTGTCTCTGGGCGGCATCTTCAGATTCGTGGAAATCCAGCTGGCAGATGGACCCGAAAGGCCGAGGGCCTACCTGGTACGGACAAAGGCTTCTGCCCAAGGAGACAAAACCCACCAGTACACGTTCCTGGTCTCAGTTTGCAGAGCTCCATGGGCACTCTCAAAGCAGCCCGAGTTGTCACAGGTGGCAGCTTGCCCCTGGGCGGCACCTTGATATTCGTGGAAATCCAGCAAGCAGCCTAACCATAAGGAAGAGGGGCCTACCTAGTACTGACAAAGGCTTCTGCCCGTGGAAAAAAAACCTACCAGCCCACGTTCCTGGTCTCAGTTTACAGAACTCTGTGGGAACTCTCAAAGCAGCCCGATTTGGCACGGGTGGCAGCTTGTCCATGGGCTGCATCTTCAGATATTCATGGAAATCCAGCAGGCAGCCGCCCCGTGACGAACAAGGCCCTACCTGGTACTGACAAAGGCTTCTGCCCGCGGAAAAAAAACCCACCACTCCACGTTCCTGCTCTCAGTTTGCAGAGCTCCATGGGCACTCCCAAAGCAGCCCGAGATGGCACAGGTGGCAGCTTGTCCCTGGGCGGCATCTTGATATTCGTGGAAATCGAGCGGACAAGCGGCCGCGATAGGCCGAGGGCCTACCTGGTACTGCAAATGCTTCTGCCCGGGGAAACAAAGCCCGTCACCCCACATTCCGGGTCTCAGTTTGCAGAGAACGATGGGCACTCTCAAAGCAGCCCGAGTTGGCACAGGTGGCGGCTTGTCCCTGGGCGGCATGTTCATATTCGTGGAAATCCAGCAGGCAGACGGCCCCTGAGGAACGTGGCCCTACCTGGTACTGACAAAGGCTTCTGCCCGGGAAAACAAAACTCACCACTCCACGTTCCAGGTATCAGTTTGCAGAGCTCAATGGGCACTCCCAAAGCAGCCCGAGTTGGCACAGGTGGCACCTTGTCCCTGGGCGGCACCTTGATATTTTTTGAAATCCAGCAGGCAGACGGCCGCGATGGGCCGAGGGCCTACCTGGTACTGCAAATGCTTCTGCCCGGGAAAACAAACCCACCAGCCCACGTTCCTGGTCTCAGTTTGCAGAGCTCCATGGGCACTCTCAAAGCAGCCCGAGTTGGCACAGGTGGCGGCTTGTCCCTGGGCGGCATGTTCATATTCGTGGAAATCCAGCAGGCAGCCGGCCCCTGAGGAACGTGGCCCTACCTGGTACTGACAAAGGCTTCTGCCCGGGAAAACAAAACCACCAACCCATGTTCCTGGTATCAGTTTGCAGAGCTCCATGGGCACTCTCAAAGCAGCCCGAGTTGGCACAGGTGGCAGGTTGTCCCTGGGCGGCACGCTTGATATTCGTGGAAATCCAGCAAGCAGCCGGCCCGTGAGGAAACAGGCCCTACCTGGTACTGACAAAGGCTTCTGCCCGGAGAAAAAAAAACTCACCAGCCCACGTTCCTGGTATCAGTTTGCAGAGCTCCATGGGTACTCTCAAAGCCGGCCGAGTTGGCACAGGTGGCAGCTTGTCCCTGGGCGGCACCTTGATATTTGTTGAAATCCAGCAGGCAGACGGACGCGAAGGGCCGAGGGCCTACCTCGTACTGCAAATGCTTCTGCCCGGGAAAACAAAACCCACCAGCCCACGTTCCTGGTCTCAGTTTGCAGTGCTCCATGGGCACTCTCAAAGCAGCCTGAGTTCGCGCAGGTGGCAGCTTGTCTCTGGGCGGCATCTTCAGATTCGTGGAAATCCAGCTGGCAGATTGACCCGAAAGGCCGAGGGCCTACCTGGTACTGACAAAGGCTTCTGCCCAAGGAGAAAAAACCCACCAGTACACGTTCCTGGTCTCAGTTTGCAGAGCTCCATGGGCACTCTCAAAGCAGCCCGAGTTGGCACAGGTGGCAGCTTGTCCCTGGGCGGCACCTTGATATTCGTGGAAATCCAGCAAGCAGCCTAACCATAAGGAAGAGGGGCCTACCTAGTACTGACAAAGGCTTCTGCCCGGGGAAAAAAAACCTACCAGCCCACGTTCCTGGTCTCAGTTTACAGAACTCTGTGGGAACTCTCAAAGCAGCCCGATTTGACTCGGGTGGCGGCCTGTCCATGGGCAGCATCTTGATATTCGTGGAAATCCAGGAGGCAGCCTGCCCCTGAGGAGCAAGGCCCTACCTGGTACTGACAAAGGCTTCTGCCCGCGGAAAAAAAACCCACAACTCCACGTTCCTGCTCTCAGTTTGCAGAGCTCCATGGGCACTCCCAAAGCAGCCCGAGTTGGCACAGGTGGCAGCTTGTCCCTGGACGGCATCTTGATATTCGTGGAAGTCGAGCGGACAAGCGGCCGCGATAGGCCGAGGGCCTACCTGGTACTGCAAATGCTTCTGCCCGAGGAAACAAAGCCCGTCACCCCACATTCCGGGTCTCAGTTTGCAGAGAACGATGGGCACTCTCAAAGCAGTCCGAGTTGGCACAGGTGGCGGCTTGTCCCTGGGCGGCATCTTCAGATTCGTGGAAATCCAGCAGGCAGCCGGCCCCTGAGGAACGTGGCCCTACCTGGTACTGACAAAGGCTTCTGCCCGGGAAGACAAAACTCACCACCCCACGTTCCTGGAATCAGTTTGCAGAGCTCCATGGGCACTCCCAAAGCAACCCGAGTTGGCACAGGTGGCAGCTTGTCCCTGGGCGGCACCTTGATATTTTTTGGAATCCAGAAGGCAGACGGCCGCGATGGGCCGAGGGCCTACCTGGTACTGCAAATGCTTCTGCCCGGGGAAACAAACCCACCATCCCACGTTCCTGGTCTCAGTTTGCAGAGCTCCATGGGCACTCTCAAAGCAGCCCGAGTTGCAACACGTGGCGGCTTGTCCCTGGGCGGCATGTTCATATTCGTGGAAATCCAGCAGGCAGCCGGCCTCTGAGGAACGTGGCCCTACCTGGTACTGACAAAGGCTTCTGCCCGGGAAAACAAAACTCACCACTCCACATTCCTGGTATCAGTTTGCAGAGCTCCATGGGCACTCCCAAAGCAGCCCGAGTTGGCACAGGTGGCAGCTTGTCCCTGGGCGGCACCTTGATATTTGTTGAAATCCAGAAGGCAGACGGCCGCGATGGGCCGAGGGCCTACTTGGTACTGCAAATGCTTCTGCCCGGGGAAACAAACCCACCAGCCCACGTTCCTGGTCTCAGTTTGCAGAGCTCCATGGGCACTCTCAAAGCAGCCCGAGTTGGCGCAGGTGGCAGCTTGTCCCTGGGCGGCATCTTCAGATTCGTGGAAATCCAGCTGGCAGACGGACCCGAAAGACCGAGGGCCTACCTGGTACTGACAAAGGCTTCTGCCCAAGGAGACAAAACCCACCAGCCCACGTTCCTGGTCTCAGTTTGCAGAGCTCCATGGGTACTCTCAAAGCAGCCCGAGTTGGCACAGGTGGCAGCTTGTCCCTGGGCGGCATCTTCAGATTTGTGGAAATCCAGCAGGCAGCCGGCCTGTGAGGAACAAGGCCCTTCCCGGTATAGAGAAGGTCTTCTGCCTCGGAAAACAAAACCCACCAGCCCACGTTCCTGGTCTCAGTTTGCAGAGCTCCATGGGCACTCTCAAAGCAGCCCGAGTTGGCACAGGTGGCAGCTTGTCCCTTGCCAGCATCTTGGTATTCGTGGAAATCCAGCGGACCACCGGCCGCGATGGGCCGAGGGACTACCTGGCACTGCAAATGCTTCTGCCCGGGGAAACAAAACCCACCAGCCCACGTTTTTGGTCTCAGCTTGCAGAGCTCCATGGGCACTCTCAAAGCAGCCCGAGTTGGCACAGGTGGCAGCTTGTCCCTGGGCGGCATCTTGATATTCGTGGAAATCCAGCCGGCAGCCGGCCCGTGACGAACAAGGCCCTACCTGGTACAGAGAAAGTCTTCTGCCTCGGAAAACAAAACCCACCAGCCCACGTTCCTGGGCTCAGTTTGCAGAGCTCCATGGGCACTCTCAAAGCAGCCCGAGTTGGCACAGGTGGCAGCTTGTCCCTGGGCGGCATCTTGATATTCGTGGAAATCGAGCGGACAAGCGGCCGCGATAGGCCGAGGGCCTGCCTGGTACTGCAAATGCTTCTGCCCGGGGAAACAAAGCCCGTCACCCCACATTCCGGGTCTCAGTTTGCAGAGAACGATGGGCACTCTCAAAGCAGCCCGAGTTGGCACAGGTGGCAGCTTGTCCCTGGGCGGCATGTTCATATTCGTGGAAATCCAGCAGGCAGACGGCCCCTGAGGAACAAGGCCCTACCTGGTACTGACAAAGGCTTCTGCCCAGGAAAACAAAACTCACCACTCCACGTTCCTGGTATCAGTTTGCAGAGCTCCATGGGCACCCTCAAAGCAGCCCGAGTTGGCACAGGTGGCAGCTTGTCCCTGGGCGGCACCTTGATATATTTTGAAATCCAGCAGGCAGACGGCCGCGATGGGGCGAGGGCCTACCTGGTACTGCAAATGCTTCTGCCCAGGGAAACAAACCCACCACCGCACGTTCCTGGTCTCAGTTTGCAGAGCTCCATGGGCACTCTCAAAGCAGGCCGAGTTGGCACAGGTGGCAGCTTGTCCCTGGGCGGCATCTTCATATTCGTGGAAAGCCAGCAGGCAGCTGGCCACAAAAGGCCAAGGGCTTACCTGGTATTGACAATGGCTTCGTCCTAGGGAAACAAAACCCACCAGCCCACCTTCCTGGTCTCAGTTTGCAGAGCTTCATGGGCACTCTCAAAGCAGCCTGAGTTGGCACAGGTGGCAGCTTGTCCCTGGGCGGCATCTTCAGATTCATGGAAATCCAGCGGACAACTGGCCGCGATGGTCCGAGGGCCTACCTGGTACTGCAAATGCTTCAGCCCGCGGTAACAAATCCCACAATCCGGAATTCCTTGTCTCAGTTTGCAGAGCTCTGTGGGAAGTCTCAAAGCTGCCCGAGTTGGCGCGGGTGGCAGCTTGTCCATGGGCGGCATCTTGATATTCGTGGAAATCCAGCAGGCAGCCTGCCCCTAAGGAACAAGGCCCTACCTGGTACTGACAAAGGCTTCTGCCCGGGGAAAAAAAACCCACCACCGCACGTACCTGGTCTCAGTTTGCAGTGCTCCATGGGCACTCTCAAAGCAGCCTGAGTTGGCACAGGTGGCAGCTTGTCCCTGGGCGGCATCTTCAGATTCGTGGAAACCCGGAAGGCAGAATGCCCGTGAGGAACAAGGCCCTACCTGGTACAGAGAAAGTCTTCTGCCTTGGAAAACAAAACCCACCACCACACATTCCTGGTATCAGTTTGCAGACCCCATGGGAACTCTCAAAGCAGCGCGAGTTGGCACGGGTGGCAGCTTGTCCCTGGGCGGCATCTTGATATTCGTGGAAATCGAGCGGACAAGCGGCCGCGATAGGCCGAGGGCCTACCTGGTACTGCAAATGCTTCTGCCCGGGGAAACAAAACCCACCACCCCACATTCCTGGTCTCAGTTTGCAGAGAACGATGGGCACTCTCAAAGCAGCCTGAATTGGCACAGGTGGCAGCTTGTCCATGGGCGGCATCTTGATATTCGTGGAAATCCAGCAGGCAGCCGGCCCCTGAGGAACAAGGCCCTACCTGGTAAAGACAAAGGCTTCTGCCCGGGAAAACAAAACTCACCATCCCACGTTCCTGGTCTCAGTTTGCAGAGCTCCATGGGCACTCTCAAAGAAGCCCGAGTTGGCACAGGTGGCAGCTTGTCCCTGGGCGGCACCTTGATATTTGCTGAATTCCAGCAGGCAGACGGACGCGAAAGGCCGAGGGCCTACCTGGTATTGCAAATGCTTCTGCCCGGGGAAACAAACCCACCAGCCCACGTTCCTGGTCTCAGTTTTCAGAGCTCCGTGGGTACTCTCAAAGCAGCCTGAGTTGGCGCAGGTGGCAGCTTGTCCCTGGGCGGCATCTTGGTATTCGTGGAAATCTAGCTGGCAGACGGCGCGAGAGGAACAAGGCCCTACCTGGTATAGAGAACGTCTTCTGCCTCGGAAAACAAAACCCACCAGCCCACGTTCCTGCTCTCAGTTTGCAGAGCTCCATGGGCACTCTCAAAGCAGCACGAGTTGGCACGGGTGGCAGCTTGTCCCTGGGCAGCATCTTGTTATTCGTGGAAATCCAGCGGACCACCGGCCGCGATGGGCCGAGGGACTACCTGGCACTGCAAATGCTTCTGCCCGGGGAAACAAAACCCACCACCCCACGTTCCTGGTCTCAGTTTGCAGAGCTCCATGGGCACGCTCAAAGCAGCCCGAGTTGGCACAGGTGGCAGCTTGTCCCTGGACGGCATCTTCAGATTCGTGGAAATCCTGCAGGCACACGGCCCCTGAGGAACAAGGCCCTACCTGGTACAGAGAAAATCTTCTGCCTCGGAAAACAAAACCCACCAGCCCACGTTCCTGGTCTCAGTTTACAGAGCTCCATGGGCACGCTCAAAGCAGCCCGAGTTTGCACAGGTGGCAGCTTGTACCTGGGCGGCATCTTCATATTCGTGGAAATGCAGCAGGCAGCCTAACCATAAGGGACAGGGGCCTACCTTATACTGAAAAAGGCTTCTGCCCAGGGAAAAAAAACCCGCCACCCCACATTCCTGGTCTCAGTTTGCAGAGAACGATGGGCATTCTCAAAGCAGCCCGAGTTGGCACAGGTGGCAGCTTGTCCCTGGGCGGCATCTTGATATTCGTGGAAATCCAGCTGGCAGATGGCCCCTGAGGAACAAGGCCCTACCTGGTACTGACAAAGGCTTCTGCCCGGGAAAACAAAACCCACCACTCCACGTTCCTGGTCTCAGTTTGCAGAGCTCCATGGGCACTCCCAAAGCAGCCCGAGTTGGCACAGGGGGCAGCTTGTCCCTGGGCGGCATCTTCAGATTCGTGGAAATCGAGCGGACAAGCCGCCGTGATAGGCCGAGGGCCTACCTGGTACTGCAAATGCTTCCGCCCGGGGAAACAAAACTCGTCACCCCACATTCCTGGTCTCAGTTTGCAGAGCTCCATGGGCACTCTCAAAGCAGCCCGAGTTGGCGCAGGTGGCAGCTTGTCCCTGGGCGGCATCTTGGTATTCGTGGAAAGCCAGATGGCAGACGGACCCGAAAGGCCGTGGGCCTACCTGGTACTGACAAAGGCTTCTGCCCAAGGAGAAAAAACCCACCAGTACACGTTCCTGGTCTCAGTTTGCAGAGCTCCATGGGCACTCTCAAAGCAGCCCGAGTTGGCACAGGTGGCAGCTTGTCCCTGGGCGGCACCTTGATATTTGTTGAAATCCAGCAGGCAGACGGACGCGAAGGGCCGAGGGCCTATCGGATACTGCAAATGCTTCAGCCCGGGGAAACAAACCCACCAGCCCACGTTCCTGGTCTCAGTTTTCAGAGCTCCATGGGCACTCTCAAAGCAGCCCAAGTTGGCGCAGGTGGCAGCTTGTCCCTGGGCGGCATCTTCGTATTCGTGGAAATCCAGCTAGCAGACGGAACCGAAAGGCCGAGGGCCTACCTGGTAATGACTAAGGCTTCTGCTCTAGGAGACAAAACGCACCAGTACACGTTCCTGGTCTCAGTTTGCAGAGCTCCATGGGCACTCTCAAAGCAGCTCAACTTGGCACAGGTGGCAGCTTGTCCCTGGGCGGCGTCTTCAGATTCGTGGAAATCCAGCAGTCAGCTGGCCTGTGAGGAACAAGGCCCTTCCTGGTATAGAGAAAGTCTTCTGCCTCGGAAAACAAAACCCACCAGCCCACGTTCCTGGTCTCAGTTTGCAGAGCTCCATGGGCACTCTCAAAGCAGCGCGAGTTGGCACAGGTGGCAGCTTGTCCCTGGGCAGCATCTTGGTATTCGTGGAAATACAGCGGACCACCTGCCGTGATGGTCCGAGGGACTACCTGGCACTGCAAATGCTTCTGTCCGGGGAAACAAAACCCACCAGCCCACGTTCCTGGTCTCAGTTTGCAGAGCTCCATGGGCACGCTCAAAGCAGCCCGAGTTGGCACAGGTGGCAACTTGTCCCTGGGCGGCATCTTCAGATTCCTGGAAATCCAGCAGGCAGCCGGCCCGTGAGGAGCAAGGCCCGACCTGGTATAGAGAAAGTCTTCTGCCTCGGAAAACAAAACCCACCAGCCCACGTTCCTGGTCTCAGTTTGCAGAGCTCCATGGGCACTCTCAAAGCAGCCCAAGTTGGCGCAGGTGGCAGCTTGTCCCTGGGCGTCATCTTGGTATTCGTGGAAATCCAGCAGACCACCGGCCGCGATGGGCCGAGGGACTACCTGGCACTGAAAATGCTTCTGCCCGGGGAAACAAAACCCACACGCCCACCTTTTTGGTCTCAGTTTGCAGAGTTCCATGGGCACTCTCAAAGCAGCCCGAGTTGGCGCAGGTGGCAGCTTGTCCCTGGGCGGCATCTTCAGATTCGTGGAAATCCAGCAGGCAGACGGCCAGTGCGGAACAAGGCCCTACCTGGTATAGAGAAAGTCTTCTGCCTCAGAAAACAAAACCCACCAGCCCACGTTCCTGGTCTCAGTTTGCAGAGCTCCATGGGCACTCTCAAAGCAGCGCGAGTTGGCACAGGTGGCAGCTTGTCCCTGGGCGGCATCTTTAGATTCGTGGAAATCCAGCAGGCAGCTGGCCACAAAAGGCCGAGGGCCTACCTGGTATTGACAATGGCTTCGTCCTAGGGAAACAAAACCCACCAGCCCACGTTCCTGGTCTCAGTTTGCAGAGCTTCATGGGCACTCTCAAAGCAGCCTGAGTTGGCACAGGTGGCAGCTTGTCCCTGGGCGGCATCTTCAGATTCGTGGAAATCCAGCGGACAACCGGCCGCGATGGTCCGAGGGCCTACCTGGTACTGCAAATGCTTCAGCCCGCCGTAACAAATCCCACAGTCCGGAATTCCTGGTCTCAGTTTGCAGAGCTCTGACGGAACTCTCAAAGCTGCCCGAGTTGGCACGGATGGCAGCTTGTCCCTGGGTGTCATCTTGATATTCGTGGAAATCCAGCAGGCAGATAGCCCCTGAGGAACAAGGCCCTATGTGGTACTTACAAAGGCTTCTGCCTGGGGAAAAAAAACCCACCACCCCACGTTCCTGGTCTCAGTTTGCAGAGCTCCATGGGCACTCTCAAAGCAGCCCTAGTTGGCACAGGTGGCAGCTTGTCCCTGGGCGGCATCTTGATATTCGTGGAAATGCAGCCGGCAGACGGACCCGAAGGTCCGAGGGCCTACCTGGTACTGACAAAGGCTTCTGCCCAAGGAGACAAAACCCACCAGCCCACGTTCCTGGTCTCAAGTTTACAGAGCTCCATGGGCAGTCTCAAAGCAGCCCGAGTTGGCACAGGTGGCAGCTTGTCCCTGGGCGACATCTTCAGATTCGTGGAAATCCAGCAGGCAGAAGGCCCCTACGGGACAAGGCCCTACCTGGTAGAGAGAAAGTCTTCTGCCTCGGAAAACAAAACCCACCACCCCACATTCCTGGTCTCAGTTTGCAGACCCCATGGACACTCTCAAAGCAGCCCGAGTTGGCACAGGTGGCAGGTTGTCCCTGGGCGGCACCTTGATATTCGTGGAAATCCAGCAAGCAGCCGGCCCGTGAGGAACAAGGCCGGACCTGGTACTGACAAAGGCTTCTGCCCGGAGAAAAAAAAACTCACCAGCCCACGTTCCTGGTATCAGTTTGCAGAGCTCCATGGGTACTCTCAAAGCAGCCCGAGTTGGCACAGGTGGCAGCTTGTCCCTGGGCGGCACCTTGATATTTGTTGAAATCCAGCAGGCAGACGGACGAGAAGGGCCGAGGGCCTACCTCGTACTGCAAATGCTTCTGCCCGGGAAAACAAAACCCACCAGCCCACGTTCCTGGTCTCAGTTTGCAGAGCTCCATGGGCACTCTCAAAGCAGCCCGAGTGTCGCACAGGTGGCAGCTTGTCCCTGGGCGGCATCTTCAGATATCGTGGAAATCCAGCTGGGAGATGGACCCGAAAGGCCGAGGGCCTACCTGGTACTGCAAATGCTTCTGCCCAAAGAAACAAAACCCACCAGTACACGTTCCTGGTCTCAGTTTGCAGAGCTCCATGGGCACTCTCAAAGCAGCCCGAGTTGGCACAGGTGGCAGCTTGTCCCTGGGCGGCATCTTGGTATTCATGGAAATCCAGCGGACCACCGGCCGCGATGGGCCGAGGGACTACCTGGCACTGAAAATGCTTCTGCCCGGGGAAACAAAACCCACACGCCCACGTTTTTGGTCTCAGTTTGCAGAGTTCCATGGGCACGCTCAAAGCAGCCCGAGTTGGCACAGGTGGCAGCTTGTCCCTGGGCGGCATCTTCAGATTCGTGGAAATCCAGCAGGCAGCCGGCCAGTGAGGAACAAGGCCCTACCTGGTATAGAGAAAGTCTTCTGCCTCGGAAAACAAAACCCACCAGCCCACGTTCCTGGTCTCAGTTTGCAGAGCTCCATGGGCACTCTCAAAGCAGCCCGAGTTGGCACAGGTGGCAGCTTGTCCCTGGGCGGCATCTTTAGATTCGTGGAAATCCAGCAGGCAGCTGGCCACAAAAGGCCGAGGGCTTACCTGGTGTTGACAATGGCTTCGTGCTAGGGAAACAAAACCCACCAGCCCACGTTCCTGGTCTCAGTTTGCAGAGCTCCATGGGCATTCTCAAAGCAGCCTGAGTTGGCACAGGTGGCAGCTTGTCCCTGGGCGGCATCTTCAGATTCGTGGAAATCCAGCGGACAACCGGCCGCGATGGTCCGAGGGCCTACCTGGTACTGCAAATGCTTCAGCCCGCGGTAACAAATCCCACAATCCGGAATTCCTGGTCTCAGTTTGCAGAGATCTGTGGGAACTCTCAAAGCAGCCCGAGTTGGCACGGGTGGCAGCTTGTCCCTGGGTGGCATCTTCATATTCGTGGAAATCCAGCAGGCGGCCTGCCCCTGAGGAACAAGGCCCTACCTGGTACTGACAAAGGCTTCTGCCTGAGGAAAAAAAACCCACCACCCCACGTTCCTGGTCTCAGTTTGCAGAGCTCCATGGGCACTCTCAAAGCAGCCCTAGTTGGCACAGGTGGCAGCTTGTCCCTGGGCGGCATCTTGATATTCGTGGAAATGCAGCCGGCAGACGGACCCGAAGGTCCGAGGGCCTACCTGGTAGAGAGAAAGTCTTCTGCCTCGGAAAACAAAACCCACCACCCCACATTCCTGGTCTCAGTTTGCAGACTCCATGGGCACTCTCAAAGCAGCGCGAGTTGGCACAGGTGGCAGGTTGTCCCTGGGCGGCACCTTGATATTCGTGGAAATCCAGCAAGCAGCCGGCCCGTGAGGAAAAAGGCCCTACCTGGTACAGACAAAGGCTTCTGCCCGGAGAAAAAAAAACTCACCAGCCCACGTTCCTGGGCTCAGTTTGCAGAGCTCCATGGGCACTCTCAAAGCAGGCCGAGTTGGCACAGGTGGCAGCTTGTCCCTGGGCGGCACCTTGATATTTGTTGAAATCCAGCAGGCAGACGGACGCGAAGGGCCGAGGGCCTACCTGGTACTGCAAATGCTTCTGCCCGGAAAACAAAACCCACCAGCCCACGTTCCTGGTCTCAGTTTGCAGAGCTCCATGGGCACTCTCAAAGCAGCCTGAGTTGGCACAGGGGGCAGCTTGTCTCTGGGCGGCATCTTCAGATTCGTGGAAATCCAGCTGGCAGATGGACCCGAAAGGCCGAGGGCCTACCTGGTACTGACAAAGGCTTCTGCCCAAGGAGACAAAACCCACCAGTACACGTTCCTGGTCTCAGTTTGCAGAGCTCCATGGGCACTCTCAAAGCAGCCCGAGTTGTCACCGGTGGCAGCTTGTCCCTGGGCGGCACCTTGATATTCGTGGAAATCCAGCAAGCAGCCTAACCATAAGGAAGAGGGGCCTACCTAGTACTGACAAAGGCTTCTGCCCGTGGAAAAAAAACCTACCAGCCCACGTTCCTGGTCTCAGTTTACAGAACTCTGTGGGAACTCTCAAAGCAGCCCGAGTTGACACGGGTGGCAGCTTGTCCATGGGCTGCATCTTCATATTCGTGGAAATCCAGCAGGCAGCCGCCCCGTGACGAACAAGGCCCTACCTGGTACTGACAAAGGCTTCTGCCCGGGGAAAAAAAACCCACCACTCCACGTTCCTGCTCTCAGTTTGCAGAGCTCCATGGGCACTCCCAAAGCAGCCCGAGTTGGCACAGGTGGCAGCTTGTTCCTCTGCGGCATCTTGATATTCGTGGAAATCGAGCGGACAAGCGGCCGCGATAGGCCGAGGGCCTACCTGGTACTGCAAATGCTTCTGCCCGGGGAAACAAAGCCTGTCACCCCACATTCCGGGTCTCAGTTTGCAGAGAACGATGGGCACTCTCAAAGCAGCCCGAGTTGGCGCAGGTGGCGGCTTGTCCCTGGGCGGCATGTTCATATTCGTGGAAATCCAGCAGGCAGCCGGCCCCTGAGGAACGTGGCCCTACCTGGTACTGACAAAGGCTTCTGCCCGGGAAAACAAAACTCACCACTCCACGTTCCAGGTGTCAGTTTGCAGAGCTCAATGGGCACTCCCAAAGCAGCCCGAGTTGGCACAGGTGGCAGCTTGTCCCTGGGCGGCACCTTGATATTTTTTGAAATCCAGCAGGCAGACGGCCGCGATGGGCCGAGGGCCTACCTGGTACTGCAAATGCTTCTGCCCGGGGAAACAAACCCACCAGCCCACGTTCCTGGTCTCAGTTTGCAGAGCTCCATGGGCACTCTCAAAGCAGCCCGAGTTGGCACAGGTGGCAGCTTGTCCCTGGGCGGCATCTTCATATTCGTGGAAATCCAGCAGGCAGCCGGCCCCTGAGGAACGTGGCCCTACCTGGTACTGACAAAGGCTTCTGCCCGGGAAAACAAAACCACCAACCCACGTTCCTGGTATCAGTTTGCAGAGCTCCATGGGCACTCTCAATGCAGCCCGAGTTGGCACAGGTGGCAGGTTGTCCCTGGACGGCACCTTGATATTCGTGGAAATCCAGCAAGCAGCCGGCCCGTGAGGAAACAGGACCTACCTGGTACTGACAAAGGCTTCTACCCGGAGAAAAAAAAACTCACCAGCCCACGTTCCTGGTATCAGTTTGCAGAGCTCCATGGGTACTCTCAAAGCAGGCCGAGTTGGCACACGTGGCAGCTTGTCCCTGGGCGGCACCTTGATATTTGTTGAAATCCAGCAGGCAGACGGACGCGAAGGGCCGAGGGCCTACCTCGCACTGCAAATGCTTCTGCCCGGGAAAACAAAACCCACCAGCCCACGTTCCTGGTCTCAGTTTGCAGTGCTCCATGGGCACTCTCAAAGCAGCCTGAGTTCGCGCAGGTGGCAGCTTGTCTCTGGGCGGCATCTTCAGATTCATGGAAATCCAGCTGGCAGATGGACCCGAAAGGCCGAGGGCCTACCTGGTACTGACAAAGGCTTCTGCCCAAGGAGACAAAACCCACCAGTACACGTTCCTGGTCTCAGTTTGCAGAGCTCCATGGGCACTCTCAAAGCAGCCCGAGTTGGCACAGGTGGCAGCTTGTCCCTGGGCGGCACCTTGATATTCGTGGAAATCCAGCAAGCAGCCTAACCATAAGGAAGAGGGGCCTACCTAGTACTGACAAAGGCTTCTGCCCGGGGAAAAAAAACCTACCAGCCCACGTTCCTGGTCTCAGTTTACAGAACTCTGTGGGAACCCTCAAAGCAGCCCGATTTGGCTCGGGTGGTGGCCTGTCCATGGGCAGCATCTTGATATTCGTGGAAATCCAGGAGGCAGCCTGCCCCTGAGGAGCAAGGCCCTACCTGGTACTGACAAAGGCTTCTGCCCGCGGAAAAAAAACCCACAACTCCACGTTCCTGCTCTCAGTTTGCAGAGCTCCATGGGCACTCTCAAAGCAGCCCGAGTTGGCACAGGTGGCAGCTTGTCCCTGGACGGCATCTTGATATTCGTGGAAATCGAGCGGACAAGCGGCCGCGATAGGCCGAGGGCCTACCTGGTACTGCAAATGCTTCTGCCCGAGGAAACAAAGCCCGTCACCCCACATTCCGGGTCTCAGTTTGCAGAGAACGATGGGCACTCTCAAAGCAGCCCGAGTTGGCACAGGTGGCGGCTTGTCCCTGGGCGGCATGTTCATATTCGTGGAAATCCAGCAGGCAGCCGGCCCCTGAGGAACGTGGCCCTACCTGGTACTGACAAAGGCTTCTGCCCGGGAAGACAAAACTCACCACCCCACGTTCCTGGTATCAGTTTGCAGAGCTCCATGGGCACTCCCAAAGCAGCCCGAGTTGGCACAGGTGGCAGCTTATCCCTGGGCGGCACCTTGATATTTGTTGAAATCCAGCAGGCAGACGGCCGCGATGGGCCGAGGGCCTACCTGGTACTGCAAATGCTTCTGCCCGGGGAAACAAACCCACCAGCCCACGTTCCTGGTCTCAGTTTGCAGAGCTCCGTGGGCACTCTCAAAGCAGCCCGAGTTGGCGCAGGTGGCAGCTTGTCCCTGGGCGGCATCTTCAGATTCGTGGAAATCCAGCTGGCAGACGGACCCGAAAGACCGAGGGCCTACCTGGTACTGACAAAGGCTTCTGCCCAAGGAGACAAAACCCACCAGCCCACGTTCCTGGTCTCAGTTTGCAGAGCTCCATGGGTACTCTCAAAGCAGCCCGAGTTGGCACAGGTGGCAGGTTGTCACTGGGCGGCATCTTCAGATTTGTGGAAATCCAGCAGGCAGCCGGCCTGTGAGGAACAAGGCCCTTCCTGGTATAGAGAAAGTCTTCTGCCTCGGAAAACAAAACCCACCAGCCCACGTTCCTGGTCTCAGTTTGCAGAGCTCCATGGGCACTCTAAAAGCAGACCGAGTTGGCACAGGTGGCAGCTTGTCCCTTGCCAGCATCTTGATATTCGTGGAAATCCAGCGGACCACCGGCCGCGATGGAACGAGGGACTACCTGGCACTGCAAATGCTTCTGCCCGGGAAAACAAAACCCACCAGCCCACGTTTTTGGTCTCAGCTTGCAGAGCTCCATGGGCACTCTCAAAGCAGCCCGAGTTGGCACAGGTGGCACCTTGTCCCTGGGCGGCATCTTCAGATTCGTGGAAATCCAGCAGGCAGCCGGCCCGTGACGAACAGGGCCCTACCTGGTACAGAGAAAGTCTTCTGCCTCGGAAAACAAAACCCACCACTCCACGTTCCTGGTCTCAGTTTGCAGAGCTCCATGGGCACTCTCAAAGCAGCCCGAGTTGGCACAGGTGGCAGCTTGTCCCTGCGCGGCACCTTGATATTCGTGGAAATCCAGCAAGCAGACTAACTATAAGGAACAGGGGCCTACATAGTACTGACAAAGGCTTCTGCCCAGGGAAACAAAACCTACCAGCCCACGTTCCTGGTCTCAGTTTACAGAACAATGTGGGGAACTCT
>NW_024037635.1:0-6000 GCF_015832195.1 Motacilla alba alba
GCCTATCTGGTACTGACAGAGGCTTCTGCCCGGGGAAACAAAACCCACCAGCCCACGTTCCTGGTCTCAGTTTGAAGAGCTCTGTGGGCACTCTCAAAGCAGCCCGAGTTGGCACAGGTGGCAGCTTGTCCCTGGGCGGCATCTTGATATTCGCGGAAATCCAGCGAGCAGCCGGCTACGAAAGGCCGAGGGCCTACCTGGTACTGACAAAGGCTTCTTCCCAGGGAAAAAAAATTCACCAACACACATTCCTGGTCTCAGTTTGCAGAGCTCCATGGGCACTCTCAAAGCAGCCCCAGTTGGCACAGGTGGCAGCTTGTCCCTGGGCGGCATCTTCAGTTTCGCATAAATTTAGCAGTCAGCCTACCCCTATGGAAAGTGGTCCTAACTGGTACAGACAAAGGCTTCTGCCCCGGAAAACAAAACCCACCAGCCCACGTTCCTGGTCTGAGTTTGCCGAGCTCCATGGGCACTCTCAAAGTAGCCCCACTTGGCACAGGTGGCAGCTTGTCCCTGGGCAGCATCTTCAGATTCGCGGAAATAAAGCAGGGAGCCGGCTCCGAAGGGCCGAGGGCCTATCTGGTACTGACAAAGGCTTCTGCCCCGGAAAAAAAAACTCACCAGCCCAAGTTCCTGGTCTCAGTTTGCAGAGCTCCATGGGCACTCTCAAAGCAGCAGGAGTTTGCACAGGTGGCAGCTTGTCCCTGGGCAGCATCTTGATATTCATGGAAATCCTGCTGCCAGCCTACCCCTAAGAAACAAGGGCCTACCTGGTACTGACAAAGGCTTCTGCCCGGGGAAAGAAAACCCACCACCCCACATTCCTGGTCTCAGTTTGCAGAGCTCCATGGGCAATCTCAATGCAGCCCGAGTTAGCACAGGTTGCAGCTTGTCCCTGGGCAGCATTTTGATATTCGTGGTAATCCAGCTGCCAGCCGGCCCCTAATTTCCGAGGGCCTACCTGGTATTGACAAAGGCTTCTGCCCGGGGAAATAAAACCCACTACCCCACGTTCCTGGTCTCAGTTTCCAGAGCTCCATGGGCACTCTCAATGCAGCCCGAGTTAGCACAGGTGGACATTTGTCCCTGGGCAGCATCTTGATATACGTGGAAATCCAGAAGGAAGCTGGCGCCGAAGGGCCGAGGGCCTACCTGGTACAGACAAAGGCTTCTGCACAGTGAAACAAAATTCGCCAACACACGGTTCTGGTCTCAGTTTCCAGAGCTCCATGGGCACACTCAAAGCAGCACGAGTTGGCACATGTGGCAGCTTGTCCCTGGGCGGCATCTTGATATTCGTGGAAATCCTGCAGCCAGCCTGCCCCAAAGGGCCGAGGGCCTATCTGGTACTGACAAAGGCTTCTGCCTGGGGAAAGAAAACCCATAACCCCACATTCCTGGTGTCAGTTTGAAGAGCTCCATGGGCACTCTCAAAGCAGCACGAGTTGGCACAGGTGGCAGCTTGAACCTGGGCGGCATCTTGTTATTCGTGAAAATCCAGCAGTCAGCCGGCCCCTTAGGGCCGAGGGCCTACCTGGTACTGACAAAGGCTTCTGCCCGGGAATACAAAACTCAGTACTCCACGTTCCTGGTCTCAGTTTGCAGAGCTCCATGGGCACTCTCAAAGCAGCGCGAGTTGGCACAGGTGGCAGCTTGTCCCTGGGCGGCATCTTCAGATTCGTGGAAATCCAGCAGGCAGCCGGCCCTTAAGGACAAAGGGCCTATCTGGTACTGACAGAGGCTTCTGCCTGCGGAAACAAAACCCACCAGCCCACGTTCCTGGTCTCAGTTTGAAGAGCTCCGTGGGCACTCTCAAAGCAGCCCGAGTTGGCACAGGTGGCAGCTTGTCCCTGGGCGGCATCTTCAGATTCGCGGAAATCCAGAAGGCAGCCTTCACCTATGGAACATGGGCCTATCTGGTACTGACAAAGGCTTCTGCCAGGGAATACAAAACGCAGTACTCCACGTTCCTGGTCTCAGTTTGCAGAGCTCCATGGGCACTCTCAAAGCAGCCCAAGTTGGCACAGGTGGCAGCTTGTCCCTCGGCAACATCTTGTTATTCCTGGAAATCCAGCAGACAGACGTCTCCGAAGGGCCGAGGGCCTACCTGGGACTGTCAAAAGCTTCTTCCCAGGGAAAAAAAATTCACCAACACTCATTCCTGGTCTCAGTTTGCAGAGCTCCATGGGCACTCTCAAAGCAGCCCGAGTTGGCACAGGTGGCAGCTTGTCCCTGGGCGGCATCTTCAGATTCGCATAAATCCAGCAGTCAGCCGGCCCCTATGGAAAATGGTCCTAACTGGTACAGACAAAGGCTTCTGCCCCGGAAAACAAAACCCACCAGCCCACGTTCCTGGTCTGAGTTTGCCGAGCTCCATGGGCACTCTCAAAGTAGCCCCAGTTGCTACAGGTGGCAGCTTGTCCCTGGGCAGCATCTTCAGATTCGCGGAAATAAAGCAGGGAGCCGGCTCCGAAGGGCCGAGGGCCTATCTGGTACAGACAAAGGCTTCTGTCCCGGAAAAAAAATCTCAGAAGCCCACGTTCCTGGTCTCAGTTTGCAGAGCTCCATGGGCACTCTCAAAGCAGCAGGAGTTTGCACAGGTGGCAGCTTGTCCCTTGGCAGCATCTTGATATTCGTGGAAATCCAGAAGGAAGCTGGCGCCGAAGGGCCAAGGGCCTACCTGGTACTGACAAAGGCTTCTTCCCAGGGAAAAAAAATTCACCAACACACGTTCCTGGTCTCAGCTTGCAGAGCTCCATGGGCACTCTCAAAGTAGCCCAAATTCGCACAGGTGGCAGCTTGTCCCTGGGCAGCATCTTCAGATTCGCATAAATCCAGCTGCCAGCCTCCCCTATGGAACATGGTCCTAACTGGTACAGACAAGGGCTTCTACCCAGGGAAACAAAACCCACCACCCCACGTTCCTGGTCTCAGATTGCAGAGCTCCATGGGCACTCTCAAAGCAGCTTGAGTTGGCACAAGTGGGCAGCTTGTCCATGGGCGGCATCTTGATATTCGTGGAAATCCAGCCTGCAGACGGCCTCGAAGGGCCGAGGGCATACCTAGTTCTGACAAATGCTTCTGCCTGGGGAAACAAAACCTACCACCCCACGTTCCTGGTCTCAGTTTGCAGAGCTCCGTGGGCACTCTCAAAGCAACGCGAGTTGGCACAGGTGGAAACTTGTCCCTGGACAGCATCTTCAGATTCGCGGAAATAAAGCAGGGAGCCGGCTCCAAAGGGCCGAGGGCCTACCTGGTATTGACAAATGCTTCTGCCCGAGAAAATAAACCTCAGCACCCCACGTTCCTGGTCTCCGTTTGCAGAGCTCCATGGGCACTCTTAAAGCAGCCCGAGTAGGCACAGGTTGCAGCTTGTCCCTGGGCAGCATCTTGATATTCGTGGTAATCCAGCTGCCAGCCGGCCCCTAATTTCCGAGGGCCTACCTGGTATTGACAAAGGCTTCTGCCTGGGGAAATAAAACCCACCACCCCACATTCCTGGTCTCAGTTTGCAGAGCTCCATGGGCACTCTCAATGCAGCCCGAGTTAACACAGGTGGACATTTGTCCCTGGGCAGCATCTTGATATACGTGGAAATCCAGAAGGAAGCTGGCGCCGAAGGGCCGAGGGCCTACCTGGTACAGACAAAGGCTTCTGCACAGTGAAACAAAATTCGCCAACACACGGTTCTGGTCTCAGTTTCCAGAGCTCCCTGGGCACTCTCAAAGCAGCACGAGTTGGCACAGGTGGCAGCTTGTCCCTGGGCGGCATCTTGATATTCGTGGAAATCCTGCAGCCAGCCTGCCCCAAAGGGCCGAGGGCCTATCTGGTACTGACAAAGGCTTCTGCCCGGGGAAAGAAAACCCATAACCCCACATTCCTGGTGTCAGTTTAAGAGCTCCATGGGCACTCTCAAAGCAGCACGAGTTGGCACAGGTGGCAGCTTGAACCTGGGCGGCATCTTGTTACTCGTGGAAATCCAGCAGTCAGCCTGCCCCTTAGGGCCGAGGGCATATCTGGTACTGACAAAGGCTTCTGCCCGGGAATAAAAAACTCAGTACTCCATGTTCCTGGTCTCAGTTTGCAGAGCTCCATGGGCACTCTCCAAGCAGCACGAGTTTGCACAGGTGGCAGCTTGTCCCTGGGCAGCATCTTGATATTCGTGGAAATCCAGAAGGAAGCTGGCGCCGAAGTGCCAAGGGCCTACCTGGTACTGACAAAGGCTTCTTCCCAGGGAAAAAAAATTCACCAACACACGTTCCTGGTCTCAGTTTGCAGAGCTCCATGGGCACTCTCAAAGTAGCCCAAATTCGCACAGGTGGCAGCTTGTCCCTGGGCAGCATCTTCAGATTCGCATAAATCCAGCTGCCAGCCTCCCCTATGGAACATGGTCCTAACCGGAACAGACAAAGGCTTCTGCCCGTGGAAACAAAACCCACCACCCCACGTTCCTGGTCTCAGATTGCAGAGCTCCGTGGGCACTCTCAAAGTAGCTTGAGTTGGCACAAGTGGGCAGCTTGTCCATGGGCGGCATCTTGATATTCGTGGAAATCCAGCCTGCAGACGGTCTCGAAGGGCCGAGGGCATACCTAGTTCTGACAAATGCTTCTGCCTGGGGAAACAAAACCTACCACCCCACGTTCCTGGTCTCAGTTTGCAGAGCTCCGTGGGCACTCTCAAAGCAGCCCCAGTTGGCACAGATTGCAGCTTGTCCCTGGGCGGCATCTTCAGATTCGTGGAAATCCAGAAGGCATCCTACATCTATGGAACATGGGCCTCTCTGGTACTGACAAAGGCTTCTGCCCCGGAAAGGAAAAAGTCACCCCCACACTTTCCTGGCCTCAGTTTGCAGACCTCCATGGGAACTCTCAAAGCAGCCCGAGTAGGCACAGGTGGCAGCTTGTCCCTGCGTGGCAATTCGTTATTCGTTAAAATCTAGCAGCCAGCCAGCCCGAAGGGGCTGGTTTGTGCGGCTTGCTTCTTCACCACCTGCAAGCTGCCGGCTCTCCGTCTACCGAAGGCGAAAGAGCCGCTTCCTCGCGCACTGCTGCTTGTGCCAGTGGCGGTGCGCTGCTTCGGGCGAAAGACGCCCGTGAGCGGCACTTCGCCCTGGACAGCTCCGTACCTCCGGCTTCTGTCTCTCTCGTCATCTGCATCCTAGTCAAAAGCTTCTCCATGACTTCTCGCCGAGAGAGGAAGTGTGCCAGCACTGCAAACATCTTCCCATCTTGCTTGACGAGTTCACCCAGTTCTTTGCATCTCGCAGCACAAAGAGACCCGCAAGTGTTTCCACGGAGTGTTGCTGGAGCACTAGCAAGATGCATTGCAAAGTTGTCCAAAAACTTCTTCCATTCGCATGCTAACGTGATTTTAAAAGGCATGCGAGGGGCAATCTACCATCCCGTAGCATTTCGAGAGCTGCGCACACAATGCTGGTTTTGTGCGGCTTGCTTCTTCACCTCCTGCAAGCTGCCGGCTCTCCGTCTACCGAAGGCGAAAGAGCCGCTTCTTCGCGCACTGCTGCTTGTGCCGGTGGCGGTGCGCTCCGGAGCGCTGCTTTGGGCGAAAGACGCCCGCGAGCGGCACTTCGCTCCGGACAGCTCCGTACCTCCGGCTTCTGCCTCTCTCGACGTCTGCATCCTAGCCAAAAGCTTCTCCATGACTTCTCGCCGAGAGAGAAAGTGTGCCAGCACTGCAAACATCTTCCCATCTTGCTTGACGAGTTCACCCAGTTCTTTGCATCTCGCAGCACAAAGAGACCCGCAAGAGTTTCCACGGAGTGTTGCAGGGGCACTAGCAAGATGCATTGCAAAGTTGTCCAAAAACTTCTTCCATTCGCATGCTAACGTGATTTTAAAAGGCATGCGAGGGGCAATCCACCATCCCGCAGCAGTTCGAAAGCTGCGCACACAATGCTGCTGTTGTGCGGCTTGCTTCTTCACCACCTGCAAGCTGCCGGCTCTACGTCTACCGAAGGCGAAAGAGCCGCTTCCTCGCGCA
>NW_024037636.1:0-6000 GCF_015832195.1 Motacilla alba alba
CAAGCTGCCACCTGTGCCAACTCGGGCTGCTTTGAGAGTGCCCATGGAGCTCTGCAAATTTAGACAAGGAATGTGGGGTGTTGGGTTTTGTTTCCCCGGGCAGAAGCATTTGTCAGTTCCAGCGAGCCCCTTGGCTCTTAGGGGCCGGCTGCTCCCTGGATGCCCACGAATATCAAGATGCCGGCCAGGGACAAGCTGCCAACTGTGCCAACTCGCGCTGCTTTCAGAGCGCCCATGGAGCTCTGCAAACTGAGACAAGGCACATGGGCTGGTGGGTTTTGTTTCCCCGGGCAGAAGCCTTTGTCAGTACCAGGTAGGGCCTTGTTCCTTAGGGGCAGGCTGCTTGCTGTATTTCTGCTAATATCAAGATGCCGCCCAGCGACAAGCTGCCACCTGTGCCAACTCGGGCTGCTTTGAGAGTGCCCATGGTGCTCTGCAAACTGAAAAAGGAACGTGGGGTCGTGGGTTTTGTTTCCGCGGGCAGAAGCCTTTGTCAGTACCAGGTAGGCCCTCGGCCCTAAGGGGCCGGTTGCAGGCTGGATTAGCCCGAATAACATGATGCCGCCCAGGGACAAGCTGCCCTCTGTGCCAACTTGGGCTGCTTTGAGAGTGCCCACGGAGCTCTGCAAACTGAGACCAGGAACGTGGGTTGGTGAATTTTGTTTCCCTGGGAAGAAGACTTTCTCTGTACTAGGTCGGCCCTCGGCCCTTAGGGGCAGGCTGACTGCTGGATTTCCACGAATATCAAGATGCCGCCCAGGGACAAGCTGCCACCTGTGGCAACTCGCGCTGCTTTGAGAGTGCCCACGGAACTCTTCAAACTGAGACCAGGGATGTGGGTTTGTGGGTTTTGTTTTCCCGGGCAGAAGCATTTGTCAGTACCGGGTGGGCCCTCGGCCCTAAGGGGCTGGTTGCAGGCTGGATTACCCCGAATAACAAGATGCCGCCCAGGGACAAGCTGCCACCTGTGCCAACTCGTGCTGCTTTGAGAGTGCCCACGGAGCTCTGCAAACTGAGACCAGGAATGTGGGGTGGTGGGTTTTGTTTCCCCGGGCAGAAGCCTTTGTCAGTACCAGGTAGGCCCTCGGCCCTAAGGGGCCGGTTGCAGGCTGGATTACCCCGAATAACATGATGCCGCCCAGGGACAAGCTGCCCTCTGTGCCAACTTGGGCTGCTTTGAGAGTGCCCACGGAGCTCTGCAAACTGAGACCAGGAACGTGGGTTGGTGAATTTTGTTTCCCTGGGAAGAAGATTTTCTCTGTACTAGGTCGGCCCTCGGCCCCTCGGGGCAGGCTGACTGCTGGATTTCCACGAATATCAAGATGCCGCCCAGGGACAAGCTGCCACCTGTGGCAACTCGCGCTGCTTTGAGAGTACCCACGGAGCTCTGCAAACTGAGACCAGGAACGTGGGGTTATAGGTTTTGTTTCCCCGGGCAGAAGCCTTTGTCAGTACCAGGTAGGCGCTTGTTCCTTAGGGACAAGCTGCAAGCTGGATTTCCACGAAAATCAAGATGCTGCCCAGGGACAAGCTGCCACCTGTGCCAACTCGTACTGCTTCGAGAGTGCCCACGGAGCTCTGCAAACTGAGACCAGGAACGTCGGGGAGTGCGTTTTGTTTTGCTGGGCAGAAGACTTTCTCTGTACTAGGTCGGCCCTCCGCCATTAGCGTCCGGCTGCCTGCTGGATTTCCACGAATATCAAGATGCCGCCCAGGGACAAGCTGCCACCTGTGCCAACTCGTGCTGCTTTGAGCGTGACCACGGAGTTCTTCAAACTGAGACGAGGAACGTGGGGTTATGGGTTTTGTTTCCCCGGGCAGAAGCCTTTGTCAGTACCAGGTAGGCGCTTGTTCCTTAGGGGTAGGCTGCAAGCTAGATTTCCACGAAATCAAGATGCCGCCCAGGGACAAGCTGCCACCTGTGCACACTTGGGCTGCTTTGAGAGTGCCCATGGAACTCTTCAAACTGAGACCAGGGATGTGAGTTTGTGGGTTTTGTTTTCCAGGGCAGAAGCCTTTGTCAGTACCAGGTAGGCCCTCGGCCCTAAGGGGCAGGTTGCAGGCTGGATTACTCCGAATAACAAGATGCCGCCCAGGGACAAGCTGCCACCTGTGCCAACTCGGGCTGCTTTGAGAGTGCCCACGGAGCTCTGCAAACTGAGACTTGAACGTGCGGTGCTGAGCTTTGTTTCTCTGGGCAGAAGCCTTTGTCAGTACCAGGTTAGCCCTTGGTCCTTAGGGGTCGTCTGCCTGCTGGATTTCCACGAATATCAAGATGCTGCCCAGAGACAAGCTGCCACCTGTGCCAACTCGTACTGCTTTGAGAGTGCCCACGGAGCTCTACAAACTTGCGACCAGGACCGTGGGGTGCTGAGTTTTGTTTTCCCGGGCAGAAGCCTTTGTCAGTACCAGGTAGGCCCTTGGTCCTTAGGGGCAGGCAGCCTGCGGGGTTTCCACGAATATCAAGATGCCGCCCAGGGACAACCTGCCACCTGTGCCAACACGGGCTGCTTCGAGAGTGCCCATGGAACTCTTCAAACTGAGACCAGGAATGTGAGGTGGTGGGTTTTGTTTCCGCGGGCAGAAGCCTTTGTCAGTACCAGGTAGGCCCTCGGCCCTAAGGGGCCGGTTGCAGGCTGGATTAGCCCGAATAACATGATGCCGCCCAGGGACAAGCTGCCCTCTGTGCCAACTTGGGCTGCTTTGAGAGTGCCCACGGAGCTCTGCAAACTGAGACCAGGAACGTGGGTTGGTGAATTTTGTTTCCCTGGGAAGAAGACTTTCTCTGTACTAGGTCGGCCCTCGGCCCTTAGGGGCAGGCTGACTGCTGGATTTCCACGAATATCAAGATGCCGCCCAGGGACAAGCTGCCACCTGTGGCAACTCGCGCTGCTTTGAGAGTGCCCACGGAACTCTTCAAACTGAGACCAGGGATGTGGGTTTGTGGGTTTTGTTTTCCCGGGCAGAAGCATTTGTCAGTACCGGGTGGGCCCTCGGCCCTAAGGGGCTGGTTGCAGGCTGGATTACCCCGAATAACAAGATGCCGCCCAGGGACAAGCTGCCACCTGTGCCAACTCGTGCTGCTTTGAGAGTGCCCACGGAGCTCTGCAAACTGAGACCAGGAATGTGGGGTGGTGGGTTTTGTTTCCCCGGGCAGAAGCCTTTGTCAGTACCAGGTAGGCCCTCGGCCCTAAGGGGCCGGTTGCAGGCTGGATTACCCCGAATAACATGATGCCGCCCAGGGACAAGCTGCCCTCTGTGCCAACTTGGGCTGCTTTGAGAGTGCCCACGGAGCTCTGCAAACTGAGACCAGGAACGTGGGTTGGTGAATTTTGTTTCCCTGGGAAGAAGATTTTCTCTGTACTAGGTCGGCCCTCGGCCCCTCGGGGCAGGCTGACTGCTGGATTTCCACGAATATCAAGATGCCGACCAGGGACAAGCTGCCACCTGTGGCAACTCGCGCTGCTTTGAGAGTAACCACGGAGCTCTGCAAACTGAGACCAGGAACGTGGGGTTATAGGTTTTGTTTCCCCGGGCAGAAGCCTTTGTCAGTACCAGGTAGGCGCTTGTTCCTTAGGGACAAGCTGCAAGCTGGATTTCCACGAAAATCAAGATGCTGCCCAGGGACAAGCTGCCACCTGTGCCAACTCGTACTGCTTCGAGAGTGCCCACGGAGCTCTGCAAACTGAGACCAGGAACGTCGGGGAGTGCGTTTTGTTTTGCTGGGCAGAAGACTTTCTCTGTACTAGGTCGGCCCTCCGCCATTAGCGTCCGGCTGCCTGCTGGATTTCCACGAATATCAAGATGCCGCCCAGGGACAAGCTGCCACCTGTGCCAACTCGTGCTGCTTTGAGCGTGACCACGGAGTTCTTCAAACTGAGACGAGGAACGTGGGGTTATGGGTTTTGTTTCCCCGGGCAGAAGCCTTTGTCAGTACCAGGTAGGCGCTTGTTCCTTAGGGGTAGGCTGCAAGCTAGATTTCCACGAAATCAAGATGCCGCCCAGGGACAAGCTGCCACCTGTGCACACTTGGGCTGCTTTGAGAGTGCCCACGGAACTCTTCAAACTGAGACCAGGGATGTGAGTTTGTGGGTTTTGTTTTCCAGGGCAGAAGCCTTTGTCAGTACCAGGTAGGCCCTCGGCCCTCAGGGGCCGGTTGCAGGCTGGATTACCCCGAATAACAAGATGCCGCCCAGGGACAAGCTGCCACCTGTGCCAACTCGGGCTGCTTTGAGAGTGCCCACGGAGCTCTGCAAACTGAGACTTGAACGTGGGGTGCTGAGCTTTGTTTCTCTGGGCAGAAGCCTTTGTCAGTACCAGGTTAGCCCTTGGTCCTTAGGGGTCGTCTGCCTGCTGGATTTCCACGAATATCAAGATGCTGCCCAGAGAGAAGCTGCCACCTGTGCCAACTCGTACTGCTTTGAGAGTGCCCACGGAGCTCTACAAACTTGCGACCAGGACCGTGGGGTGCTGAGTTTTGTTTTCCCGGGCAGAAGCCTTTGTCAGTACCAGGTAGGCCCTTGGTCCTTAAGGGCAGGCAGCCTGCGGGGTTTCCACGAATATCAAGATGCCGCCCAGGGACAACCTGCCACCTGTGCCAACTCGTACTGCTTTGAGAGTGCCCACGGAGCTCTTCAAACTGAGACCAGGAATGTGAGGTGGTGGGTTTTGTTTTCCCGGGCAGAAGCCTTTGTCAGTACCAGGTAGGCCCTCGGCCCTAAGGGGCCGGTTGCAGGCTGGATTACCCCGAAAAACATGATGCCGCCCAGGGACAAGCTGCCACCTGTGCCAACTCGTGCTGCTTTGAGAGTGCCCACGGAGCTCTGCAAACTGAGACCAGGAACGTGGGTTGGTGAATTTTGTTTCCCTGGGAAGAAGACTTTCTCTGTACTAGGTCGGCCCTCGGCCCCTAGGGGCCGTCTGACTGCTGGATTTCCATAAATATCAAGATGCCGCCCAGGGACAAGCTGCCACCTGTGGCAACTCGCGCTGCCTTGAGTGCACCCACGGAGCTCTGCAAACTGAAACCAGGAACGTGGGGTTATAGGTTTTGTTTCCCCGGGCAGAAGCCTTTGTCAGTACCAGGTAGGCGCTTGTTCCTTACGGTTAGGCTGCCCGCTGTATTTCCACGAAAATCAAGATACTGCCCAGAGACAAGCTGCCACCTGTGCCAACTCGTACTGCTTCGAGAGTGCCCACGGAGCTCTGCAAACTGAGACCAGGAACGTCGGGGAGTGCGTTTTGTTTTGCTGGGCAGAAGACTTTCTCTGTACTAGGTCGGCCCTCCGCCATTAGCGTCCGGCTGCCTTCTGGGTTTCCACGAATATCAAGATGCCGCCCAGGGACAAGCTGCCACCTGTGCCAACTCGGGCTGCTTTGAGAGTGCCCACGGAGCTCTGCAAACTGAGACCAGGAACGTGGGGTGCTGAGCTTTGTTTCTCTGGGCAGAAGCCTTTGTCAGTACCAGGTTAGCCCTTGGTCCTTAGGGGTCGTCTGCCTGCGGGATTTCCACGAATATCAAGATGCCGCCCAGAGACAAGCTGCCACCTGTGCCAGCTCGTACTGCTTTGAGAGTGCCCACGGAGCTCTACAAACTTGCGACCAGGACCGTGGGGTGCTGAGTTTTGTTTTCCCGGGCAGAAGCCTTTGGCAGTACCAGGTAGGCCCTTGGTCCTTAAGGGCAGGCAGCCTGCGGGGTTTCCACGAATATCAAGATGCCGCCCAGGGACAAGCTGCCACCTGTGGCAACTCGTACTGCTTTGAGAGTGCCCATGGAGCTCTGCAAACTGAGACCAGGAACGTGGGGTTATGGGTTTTGTTTCCCCGGGCAGAAGCCTTTGTCAGTACCAGGTGGGCCCTTGGCCCTAAGGAGCAGGCTTGCAGCACGATTTCTACGAAAATCAAGATGCCGCCCAGGGACAAGCTGCCCTCTGTGCCAGCTTGGGCTGCTTTGAGAGTGCCCACGGAGCTCTTCAAACTGAGACCAGGAATGTGGGGTGG
>NW_024037637.1:0-6000 GCF_015832195.1 Motacilla alba alba
CACCCAGTTCTTTGCATCTCGCAGCTCAAAGAGACCCGCAAGAGTTTCCACGGAGCGTTGCAGGAGCACTAGCAAGATGCATTGCAAAGTTGTCCAAAAACTTCTTCCATTCGCATGCTAACGTGATTTTCAAAGGCATACGAATGGCAATCCACCGTCCCGCAGCAGTTCGACAGCTGCGCCCACAATGCTGCTGTTGTGCGGCTTGATTCTTCACCTCCTGCAAGCTGCCGGCTCTCCGTCTAGAGAAAGCGAAAGAGCCGCTTCTTCGCGCACTGCTGCTTGTGCCGGTGGCGGTGCGCTCCGGAGCGCTGCTTCGTGCGAAAGACGCCTACCAGCGGCACTTCGCTCCGGACAGCCCCGTACCTCCGTCTTCTGCCTCTCTCGTCGTCTGCATCCTAGCCAAAAGCTTCTCCATGACTTCTCGCCGAGAGAGAAAGTGTGCCAGCACTGCAAACATCTTCCGATCTTGCTTGACGAGTTCACCCAGTTCTTTGCATCTCGCAGCTCAAAGAGACCCGCAAGAGTTTCCACGGAGCGTTGCAAGAGCACTAGCAAGATGCATTGCAAAGTTGTCCAAAAACTTCTTCCATTCGCATGCTAACGTGATTTTCAAAGGCATACGAGTGGCAATCCACCATCCCGCAGCAGTAAGAGAGCTGCGCCCACAATGCTGCTGTTGTGCGGCTTGCTTCTTCACCTCCTGCAAGCTGCCGGCTCTCCGTCTAGCGAAAGCGAAAGAGCCGCTACTTCGCGCACTGCTGCTTGTGCCGGTGGCGGTGCGCTCCGGAGCGCTGCTTCGTGCGAAAGACGCCGGCCAGCGGCACTTCGCTCCGGACAGCCCCGTACCTCCGTCTTCTGCCTCTCTCGTCGTCTGCATCCTAGCCAAAAGCTTCTCCATGACTTCTCGCCGAGAGAGAAAGTGTGCCAGCACTGCAAACATCTTCCGATCTTGTTTGACGAGTTCACCCAGTTCTTTGCATCTCGCAGCTCAAAGAGACCCGCAAGAGTTTCCACGGAGCGTTGCAGGAGCACTAGCAAGATGCATTGCAAAGTTGTCCAAAAACTTCTTCCATTCGCATGCTAACGTGATTTTCAAAGGCATACGAGTGGCAATCCACCATCCCGCAGCAGTTCGACAGCTGCGCCCACAATGCTGCTGTTGTGCGGCTTGCTTCTTCACCTCCTGCAAGCTGCCGGCTCTCCGTCTAGCGAAAGCGAAAGAGCCGCTACTTCGCGCACTGCTGCTTGTGCCGGTGGCGGTGCGCTCCGGAGCGCTGCTTCGTGCGAAAGACGCCGACCAGCGGCACTTCGCTCCGGACAGCCCCGTACCTCCGTCTTCTGCCTCTCTCGTCGTCTGCATCCTAGCCAAAAGCTTCTCCATGACTTCTCGCCGAGAGAGAAAGTGTGCCAGCACTGCAAACATCTTCCGATCTTGCTTGACGCGTTCACCCAGTTCTTTGCATCTCGCAGCTCAAAGAGACCCGCAAGAGTTTCCACGGAGCGTTGCAGGAGCACTAGCAAGATGCATTGCAAAGTTGTCCAAAAACTTCTTCCATTCGCATGCTAACGTGATTTTCATAGGCATACGAGTGGCAATCCACCATCCCGCAGCAGTAAGAGAGCTGCGCCCACAATGCTGCTGTTGTGCGGCTTGCTTCTTCACCTCCTGCAAGCTGCCGGCTCTCCGTCTAGCGAAAGCGAAAGAGCCGCTACTTCGCGCACTGCTGCTTGTGCCGGTGGCGGTGCGCTCCGGCGCGCTGCTTCGTGCGAAAGACGCCGACCAGCGGCACTTCGCTCCGGACAGCCCCGTACCTCCGGCTTCTGCCTCTCTCGTCGTCTGCATCCTAGCCAAAAGCTTCTCCATGACTTCTCGCCGAGAGAGAAAGTGTGCCAGCACTGCAAACATCTTCCGATCTTGCTTGACGAGTTCACCCAGTTCTTTGCATCTCGCAGAGCAAAGAGACCCGCAAGAGTTTCCACGGAGCGTTGCAAGAGCACTAGCAAGATGCATTGCAAAGTTGTCCAAAAACTTCTTCCATTCGCATGCTAACGTGATTTTCATAGGCATACGAGTGGCAATCCACCATCCCGCAGCAGTAAGAGAGCTGCGCCCACAATGCTGCTGTTGTGCGGCTTGCTTCTTCACCTCCTGCAAGCTGCCGGCTCTCCGTCTAGCGAAAGCGAAAGAGCCGCTACTTCGCGCACTGCTGCTTGTGCCGGTGGCGGTGCGCTCCGGAGCGCTGCTTCGGGCGAAAGACGCCGACCAGCGGCACTTCGCTCCGGACAGCCCCGTACCTCCGTCTTCTGCCTCTCTCGTCGTCTGCATCCTAGCCAAAAGCTTCTCCATGACTTCTCGCCGAGAGAGAAAGTGTGCCAGCACTGCAAACATCTTCCGATCTTGTTTGACGAGTTCACCCAGTTCTTTGCATCTCGCAGCTCAAAGAGACCCGCAAGAGTTTCCACGGAGCGTTGCAAGAGCACTAGCAAGATGCATTGCAAAGTTGTCCAAAAACTTCTTCCATTCGCATGCTAACGTGATTTTCAAAGGCATACGAGTGGCAATCCACCATCCCGCAGCAGTAAGAGAGCTGCGCCCACAATGCTGCTGTTGTGCGGCTTGCTTCTTCACCTCCTGCAAGCTGCCGGCTCTCCGTCTAGAGAAAGCGAAAGAGCCGCTACTTCGCGCACTGCTGCTTGTGCCGGTGGCGGTGCGCTCCGGAGCGCTGCTTCGTGCGAAAGACGCCTACCAGCGGCACTTCGCTCCGGACAGCCCCGTACCTCCGTCTTCTGCCTCTCTCGTCGTCTGCATCCTAGCCAAAAGCTTCTCCATGACTTCTCGCCGAGAGAGAAAGTGTGCCAGCACTGCAAACATCTTCCGATCTTGTTTGACGAGTTCACCCAGTTCTTTGCATCTCGCAGCTCAAAGAGACCCGCAAGAGTTTCCACGGAGCGTTGCAGGAGCACTAGCAAGATGCATTGCAAAGTTGTCCAAAAACTTCTTCCATTCGCATGCTAACGTGATTTTCAAAGGCATACGAGTGGCATTCCACCATCCCGCAGCAGTTCGACAGCTGCGCCCACAATGCTGCTGTTGTGCGGCTTGCTTCTTCACCTCCTGCAAGCTGCCGGCTCTCCGTCTAGCGAAAGCGAAAGAGCCGCTACTTCGCGCACTGCTGCTTGTGCCGGTGGCGGTGCGCTCCGGAGCGCTGCTTCGTGCGAAAGACGCCGACCAGCGGCACTTCGCTCCGGACAGCCCCGTACCTCCGTCTTCTGCCTCTCTCGTCGTCTGCATCCTAGCCAAAAGCTTCTCCATGACTTCTCGCCGAGAGAGAAAGTGTGCCAGCACTGCAAACATCTTCCGATCTTGCTTGACGAGTTCACCCAGTTCTTTGCATCTCGCAGCTCAAAGAGACCCGCAAGAGTTTCCACGGAGCGTTGCAAGAGCACTAGCAAGATGCATTGCAAAGTTGTCCAAAAACTTCTTCCATTCGCATGCTAACGTGATTTTCAAAGGCATACGAGTGGCATTCCACCATCCCGCAGCAGTAAGAGAGCTGCGCCCACAATGCTGCTGTTGTGCGGCTTGCTTCTTCACCTCCTGCAAGCTGCCGGCTCTCCGTCTAGCGAAAGCGAAAGAGCCGCTACTTCGCGCACTGCTGCTTGTGCCGGTGGCGGTGCGCTCCGGAGCGCTGCTTCGTGCGAAAGACGCCGACCAGCGGCACTTCGCTCCGGACAGCCCCGTACCTCCGTCTTCTGCCTCTCTCGTCGTCTGCATCCTAGCCAAAAGCTTCTCCATGACTTCTCGCCGAGAGAGAAAGTGTGCCAGCACTGCAAACATCTTCCGATCTTGCTTGACGAGTTCACCCAGTTCTTTGCATCTCGCAGCTCAAAGAGACCCGCAAGAGTTTCCACGGAGCGTTGCAGGAGCACTAGCAAGATGCATTGCAAAGTTGTCCAAAAACTTCTTCCATTCGCATGCTAACGTGATTTTCATAGGCATACGAGTGGCAATCCACCATCCCGCAGCAGTAAGTTAGCTGCGCCCACAATGCTGCTGTTGTGCGGCTTGCTTCTTCACCTCCTGCAAGCTGCCGGCTCTCCGTCTAGCGAAAGCGAAAGAGCCGCTACTTCGCGCACTGCTGCTTGTGCCGGTGGCGGTGCGCTCCGGCGCGCTGCTTCGTGCGAAAGACGCCGACCAGCGGCACTTCGCTCCGGACAGCCCCGTACCTCCGCTTCTGCCTCTCTCGTCGTCTGCATCCTAGCCAAAAGCTTCTCCATGACTTCTCGCCGAGAGAGAAAGTGTGCCAGCACTGCAAACATCTTCCGATCTTGCTTGACGAGTTCACCCAGTTCTTTGCATCTCGCAGCTCAAAGAGACCCGCAAGAGTTTCCACGGAGCGTTGCAGGAGCACTAGCAAGATGCATTGCAAAGTTGTCCAAAAACTTCTTCCATTCGCATGCTAACGTGATTTTCAAAGGCATACGAGTGGCATTCCACCATCCCGCAGCAGTAAGAGAGCTGCGCCCACAATGCTGCTGTTGTGCGGCTTGCTTCTTCACCTCCTGCAAGCTGCCGGCTCTCCGTCTAGCGAAAGCGAAAGAGCCGCTACTTCGCGCACTGCTGCTTGTGCCGGTGGCGGTGCGCTCCGGCGCGCTGCTTCGGGCGAAAGACGCCGGCCAGCGGCACTTCGCTCCGGACAGCCCCGTACCTCCGGCTTCTGCCTCTCTCGTCGTCTGCATCCTAGCCAAAAGCTTCTCCATGACTTCTCGCCGAGAGAGAAAGTGTGCCAGCACTGCAAACATCTTCCGATCTTGCTTGACGAGTTCACCCAGTTCTTTGCATCTCGCAGAGCAAAGAGACCCGCAAGAGTTTCCACGGAGCGTTGCAAGAGCACTAGCAAGATGCATTGCAAAGTTGTCCAAAAACTTCTTCCATTCGCATGCTAACGTGATTTTCATAGGCATACGAGTGGCAATCCACCATCCCGCAGCAGTAAGAGAGCTGCGCCCACAATGCTGCTGTTGTGCGGCTTGCTTCTTCACCTCCTGCAAGCTGCCGGCTCTCCGTCTAGCGAAAGCGAAAGAGCCGCTACTTCGCGCACTGCTGCTTGTGCCGGTGGCGGTGCGCTCCGGAGCGCTGCTTCGTGCGAAAGACGCCGACCAGCGGCACTTCGCTCCGGACAGCCCCGTACCTCCGTCTTCTGCCTCTCTCGTCGTCTGCATCCTAGCCAAAAGCTTCTCCATGACTTCTCGCCGAGAGAGAAAGTGTGCCAGCACTGCAAACATCTTCCGATCTTGCTTGACGAGTTCACCCAGTTCTTTGCATCTCGCAGCTCAAAGAGACCCGCAAGAGTTTCCACGGAGCGTTGCAGGAGCACTAGCAAGATGCATTGCAAAGTTGTCCAAAAACTTCTTCCATTCGCATGCTAACGTGATTTTCATAGGCATACGAGTGGCAATCCACCATCCCGCAGCAGTAAGAGAGCTGCGCCCACAATGCTGCTGTTGTGCGGCTTGCTTCTTCACCTCCTGCAAGCTGCCGGCTCTCCGTCTAGCGAAAGCGAAAGAGCCGCTACTTCGCGCACTGCTGCTTGTGCCGGTGGCGGTGCGCTCCGGAGCGCTGCTTCGTGCGAAAGACGCCGACCAGCGGCACTTCGCTCCGGACAGCCCCGTACCTCCGGCTTCTGCCTCTCTCGTCGTCTGCATCCTAGCCAAAAGCTTCTCCATGACTTCTCGCCGAGAGAGAAAGTGTGCCAGCACTGCAAACATCTTCCGATCTTGCTTGACGAGTTCACCCAGTTCTTTGCATCTCGCAGCTCAAAGAGACCCGCAAGAGTTTCCACGGAGCGTTGCAGGAGCACTAGCAAGATGCATTGCAAAGTTGTCCAAAAACTTCTTCCATTCGCATGCTAACGTGATTTTCATAGGCATACGAGTGGCAATCCACCATCCCGCAGCAGTAAGAGAGCTGCGCCCACAATGCTGCTGTTGTGCGGC